>NW_022475070.1:0-184373 GCF_009193445.1 Aspergillus pseudotamarii | reverse complement strand
ATCACCTCCGAGACTGTGATCGCCAGTGCCACCACTGACGTGGTTCCTCCCGCTCCTACTGACGTCAGCCCTACTGGCTCGGAGTCTGTGAGCGTGCCCGCCGTCCCTACTCAGACTGGCCCTGCTGGTGAAGCCGAGACTACTCCCTGCGACACCTTGACTTCGGAGACCGTCTACCCCGTCGCCACCGAGACTGATGCTCCCTCCGTCAGCACTACCGTTGTCCCTCCTGTCATCACCACTGCCCCCGCTGTCAGCTCCGGCCCCGCTCCCAAGGTGGTCACCATCACCACCACCGTGAGCGTCGCTGTTTGCGAGCCTTAAATCAGCCAACCATATGGGCTGAAGATTACGAGACGATCGCAATGGCAGAAACGCTCAATATACCTCGTGTAAATACCTAATTCTAATTCTAATTCGCCTGGTTTTACCCCGATCATGCGTCGATGCTCTTTGCGTGGGGCTTGCGATCTGGGGGAGTACATGTTTCACTGACAAGGAAGACTTACGTTCTGGTTCTGTTTTATTCTTTTTGTGGATTCCCTTCAATGGAGTACATTCTTTCTTTTATAATATGCCTAGATGGGACTCACGTCCTACTACTGCCTGTATAGTACTTGACGACTTTAGTAATATGACGAGTATACTGTTCTCAATCTTATTTACAGCCGTAGAGTTGTATGTGGACCTCTATTAGGACATAGTCAATTTGATTTAGAAAAAAAAAAAACACGGAAAAGAGAAAGTAAATAAATAAATAAATAAAAATAAGGTAAACTACGGAGTGTCAACGAGAGATCATCATCCCCAATAGACTAGTTATGCACAGAACCTCCCCCTATGGACAATTAATATGACAGAAAAAAAGCCCACACATAAAACCCATGAAAAGACAACAGCTAAAGAATGTCCTAAAATGCGCCCGTTGACTATATATTAATAGCACGCATCCAGTGGATGTGTCCTAGCTGATCTCAATAAGAGGTGTACGTTGTGATTAACAGGGCCTGCTTTTTCTAAAAACGGTCTTTCGAAAAGGGATATCGAATCGAGCCGTTAGAAAAGAATTAGTGGGATGCCAGTTCAAAGACTACTTATTCCTATTCCTGGGCGCGATGATCATCCCAACTATCGGTGGGACGGACGAATTTTTGTTCCTGTTTTTCCGCTCAGGAGGTAAACGGTAAAGTCTATCCGAATAAGGGAAGGGTTTGCGAGATTTGAACTGAGGACTTTTTATTGTTTTCATTTTCATTTTTCAAAATTTTTTTATATTTTCTTTTTTGAAAAAAAAAAAAAAAAAAAAAAAAATTAATTTCCCACTTTTGGAGGCTGTGCGCTGATTGTAGATGTTCCAATTATAAATCCATAAGCATAACTATTATGCAACACACGGAGTACTCCGTGTGCAAATGCGTTATGGGGAAGTAGACTAGTAGGCAGAGTGTTGACGTTTGCTGATCTCCCTTGTCATTCATTGTGTATGCTTTTTTTTTTTTTTTTCCTTTTCTTTATTCCTCGAAGAGACTCGCTAATACTTTTTTGAAGTATATGTAGATGGTATCATTCATTTCATGAAGTTTAAGATCCCTCCTATCTTTGATCCCATTTCGAGTGTCACGAATTGTCACTCACCTTGTCGCTAGAGGCGGTACGACGCATTGCGACGATTTTTTCGCGCAGAAGTTTCTCGCGTAGTTCGGTGCTGCATATTTGTGCACGAGGAGGTCGGATAGAGTGTAGTTTCTGCTATTTACTGCGTTAGTCTAAACGTAGATCGTCGGAATAGACATTTTTTTGGGGGTTGTAGCTGCCATGGCATTTATGAAAATCATTCTGGTTCAGCTCGAGAAAGAAAATACCTTTAGAATCATTGACCCACCTCTTCAGGATCCTTCATCTCGTGATCTGACGAGTTGGGCTTCTCAGGTGGTGGCGACGACCGCTTTGCGGAGTTATCTTCCTGATCAGTCATTCTCTGTCGCTTTTCACTACGGACGGATACAGAAGAGGTGTTACGCCGTCTGCGGGCGGCAGGAGCATATCGCTGGATGGAGCGACGTCTCTTCTTTTCCCTGTTGTGGCTACGGCTGCGACTGCGGGAATCATGACGTCTCGGACTGGAGCTGGTGCTGCGAGAACGGCCTCGTCCTCGGCTGCGGCTACGGCTGCGACTGATACTCCTCGAGTACCGGCGTCTGCGGGTATCATCGCGATTTCTGCTGCGGCTGCGACTCAAGCGGCGATCGTCACGGTTCTTGCGGGCCTTTGCAAAATCAGCGGTGGATTCTTTCTTATCAACTCTTGAAAAATAAGGCGAAGATCTTCTCCGTCTGGCGCTTCTATTATCCGGCTCACGCGACCTAGAACGAGATCTGGAATAAGAGTCTTTTCTGCGCCGGTCCCTGGGAGCAGGTGAACGGGACGAACTGTGGGAAGAAACGGATCCCCGTCTCCGTCGGTCTCTTCTGGGAGTACGTGAGCGTGAGGAATCACTGCGGGAAATGGATCTAGCTCGATCACCGTAATCAGGACTACGTCTCCTCGGCCTCCTGTCTCTGCCTGGAGATACAGAGTTGCTAGGCGATCGGCGACGCCTGTTTATGTCCCTGCTTGGCTGGCGTTCGCGACGAGGGGGTGGTGACCGAGAGGCGGAGGGGGAACGTGAGCGGCTTGGTGACCTAGAAGGGCGACGGTTCCTGCGCGAACCCGAGGGGACGTAGGAGTCGAACTCGCGGCGTGAAGGCCGGTCCTGAAAGCGATCACGGCTGCGACGTCTGTCAAAGTCTCGACCTCCTCCGCGGCCACCACGCCTTCCACCTCTTCCCCGCTCAGAACGTTCCCTCCGCCTGAGCTCCTCTAGTTCTCGTTCTCGGACCCGTTCTTGTTCCTTCTGCCGACGAGCTTCTTCGGCCGCTTTTTCGGCTTCAATCTGTAATGCAGTCAGTAGGGCAGAAGCGTAGCTAGGTATACTGTAACTTGCCTTCTCCTGTATGAGTTCGAGCTTCTTAGCCTCCAAAAGCTCCTTGGGGACACCCTGAGGATTTTCTTGCGCGCTGAGGCATAGGGACCAAAGCTCCTTGCAAAACTTCGCAGTATCCTTATCCAAAAAACCCGTAAGCTGGATTTGCAACGACTTGACATCGGGCTAGAAATGAATAAAACAATTAGTATCATCGTATCATGGCGTAGTTCGGAAAGGAACACAACGTACAAATCTAGACCCTTCAAGCAGATTGAAACAAAGCTCAATCACAACATCATCCTCATTCCCTAGAATCTCCGAGATCTTTCCGGCAATCCATCTGTGACCAAGTCACGCCTCACGGTCAGCCTCTGAATTGACAGTCGGGGAAAGCTCAACACACTTCTTCATGACCTCAATATTGACCTTGGTCATGTCCACCTTCCGACTGAATTCAGGAGGGAACTTGGTCTGCTTCAGGAGCTTGGCATCCACGCTGGCCGCCATTTTTGCAAGCTGATGGTCTGATATCGAACCTGCACTGGCGTTGAGAAAAGAGAACGCGTGAGACTCTAGTTATCGATCGATGAGACTGCGCTGTTGGCCGCACTGAGAGGCCGTAGCGCAAGGAAAGCTCGGTGAATTGTCGGGCCGATGCCATCCAATGATCTATCCGATTTGGAAGAGTTGGAAAAAGACTCAAGTAGACACCGTCTAATGACTGCAATTCTGAGATCTTGGAGAGCTTAGTCTCTTTTCTTCTGACAGACAATAAACAGTCGATGTGTGATTTGTGACTCCGAAAAGTGCTACAGACCAGCAGGAACTCGGATAGGCGTATATCGGCTATAATGCATTGATATCGGCGGAACGCGTTCCGAGTAGCTGTTGGCTTCATCTTAGTCGTCTTGACTCTTGATATATGTTCTCATTGAAAGACTAACGTAGTAAAGAATACAAAACCCTTTCCTAAACACCATTTAACAAACAACATAAAGATCATATCATACATGAGTACTTCATAACGACCCAATTGCACACACCAATGACACCAAGATCCACACGACGACGCATCTTACTATCAATGCCCAAGCTCCCTCAGAACACGATTCACATCCTCTCTCGCACACGCCAGCTCCTGGTCAACTGTTCCATCGGCATGCCGCGCTTTAATCTCGTAATGTAAGTCGACGAGTTCCTTTGCGCGCCGGAGATCGTCATTTGCCTTTTTGCCTTGCTGGCTTGCAGCAACAAGACCGCCATCTGCCGGAGAGCGCTCAGCGGGTATTCTTTGGTGAACAGTGACGAGGGCGAGGGCGTCATTGTAATCCTGGATCCGTTAGTATGAGGGAGATTAAAGTGCTGATTGGTGTAATGTAAGATGAAAGAAATGTGTCCAAGGAACTGGCCTTGTTGATTTTGATTGATCTATCGTATCAAGGGATGGAGCGGCTACATACACAGACTCGTAATGAGGTCAAATCGGACAGTATCTCGGCTACTTGCATATTGATAAATAGGGGTTTTTCGTTTTAACACCCGGGTCTGTAGCTCAAGAAGAGTGATTTGCGAAGCTATAACAGTAGGGCTATCGGTATGGGAAGTAGTGAGACAAAGGGGGAAACGTCTTGGCAGATATGCAGTATGCAAGTTCTACTCCTAGTCTATGTAAGATGGCATTCAATATGAGACTGGTTCATCCTTTAATAGAAGTCTATTTGTTTTTGGCTCTCAGCAGTGACGTAAGAAGTCGACAATTCAATATGTCTATGGGAAGAGGAAGAATAAGCCTTTTCAAATTTCCTCACAAACTAAAATCCCCAGAGATAGTACACAATAATGTTAATGAGTCACCACTAGCATTTCATATCAATTAAATCTTCACGGACAAAGATATAGACACTGTCAACACTGATCGCAGGCACGTAACTCCGAGTCTCGGAGAATCCGAAGCTTCTCCGCAGAAAGACTTCGGACCCCAATTCCGGCGCATCGGCTCTTCTCCGACCGCAATCACGTATATTAACATAGCTCCGTCCTGTCTCGCACACCTGCCCCTCATATTCTCTAAATTACAAAAAAATTTATAATCACAATGGCAGCCTCAATTAGGGCTAATTGTCGCAAGGTCATTTGCATTGGCCGCAACTATGCGTGAGCTTCCCTCCCCCAAAGAATCATTCTAGGTAGATCGTACACCAGACTAACGCTTATCTGCGAAGCGACCATATTACGGAGCTCAATAACACCACGCCCAAGCAGCCCTTCTTCTTCTTGAAGCCTGCTTCGGCCATTCTGTGTCCTGGCGAGGGCCCCGTCTTACGTCCTAAGGGAACAAACTTACACTATGAGGTGGAATTAGCGTTGGTGATGGGCAAGACACTCCGGGATCATGACCCGAACGATGAGAAGGGAGCTTTGGATGCTATTCACAGTCAGTCTCCCGCACTCGGACGGTCTTTGCTTTTCTCAAAACCCAATTCGCAGACAGTTCTAGATGGCTAATATATCATTGTCTCCTACAGGCTACCTTCTCGGCATTGACATGACTGCTCGCAACGTACAAGACGAAGCTAAGAAGAAGGGTCTCCCATGGTCCATTGCCAAGGGGTTTGACACATTCCTGCCTGTCTCCCAAGAAATCGCCAAGTCGCGAATCCCCAACCCTCACGATGCCTTCCTTCGTCTGAGCGTCGGCTCCGAGGTGCGCCAGGCCGACTCGACCGGGTTGATGCTTTACCGAATCCCAAGACTGCTGGGCGAGATCTCGCGAGTTATGACCTTGGAGAAGGGTGACGTGGTCTTGACTGGTACACCAAAGGGTGTCGGAGAGGTGAAGTCCGGAGATGTGATGAGAGCTTCCATCGAAGTCGACGGAAAGGAGATCGAGGAAGGCCGGGTTGAGGTTGAGGTAAAGGATCGTGAGGGTCGTTACCTGTACGCTGAGACTTAAGCTGTTGATGAACATGTGATTGTATGAAGTTCCGAGACTAAAGATATATATACCTCAATGCAACACTTTATTGTGTGACCTTGCGCACATCCGGATATGTGATACAAGAGGTTTGACTCATGAATTCACTCCAAGAAGATCATCTTCGTCCGCCGGTATTATAGGTATCACTCTTCGCTTTTTCTTCTTGTGCTTGATGGGAGTGTTGGGCTTCGTAGCCTCCCCAGGTTTTCCCGAGCCTGCCTTCATTCGAACGGGTAATCTGACCGTTTGGAACTTCGTCTCATTGAGCTTGTTATGCATGATGTCGGCCAATACATCCCACGACCATCCTGCAGCATATAGCTTCCTTTCCATCATATCTCTGGTAGCGGTGTCTTCCAGTCCTTGTACAAAGGCTTTTGCAATCTCGCTGCTCTTGATCCACAAAGGCAATTGAATTCGGGTATCAATGGCAAACGACCAATAAGCCCCCAGCGGTCTCGCATTTTGTTTGAAGAGACGACACAAGTTCTCTTGCCCCTGCATGATCATTCCGTCGGACAGGTCTAATTGAGTACTACATCGCCCTTGAATCGAAGTAGACCTGGATGGCCCCCATGTGGTCTCAGACAGCGCCTGTAAAGAATTTCCCCGTTCTTGCGTTGAAGCAATGATATCTTTGGGCAACGAGTCAGGAACAAGTACGTCAGACCCTACTCGAGCTATATCTGTTTTCAATCAGTTGACCGGATCAACAAGATCCTTAGCACCACAACCTCTCACCCTAGTCCAGACAACCTCATACATAGCGAATAGCAGGTCTGAATTAAAGGCAGTACGAGACAAATACTTACCACCATTGCCATGAGATCCTCTGAGTAGCTCATTAACTCGCAAAGCACCTCTCTCTTGTGCCAGTATCGTCCGAACCTCACTCATAATCTCTGTCTTCATAGACGCTAATGCAAGTGACAGCTCTTTCGAACGCATGGCACACTCTTTTCCAACATTCTCAAGCTCCTCCTTCAACCTTCCATTTTCAATTTCCAGGGCCTCGACGCGCCTAAGCAGAGCGTCGGATCCATTTGCGATTCTAATGTCAAGACACTGGAGATCCTCAATGGCATTATTCTCCACTTGCTTCACTTGCCGAGTCAATTCATTGACGGTTTGTTTCAGATCGTTAATGGTATCTACGGTTGAGGTAAGGTCAGCTTTGGCTTTGTGGATTTCCTCGGCAAGGTGAATGTTTTCGCGCCGGATTTCGTGGGCCCATAGGAGTGAGGAGGGGGTTGACTCCGACTGTCGCGGAAAGGGTTCCATTCGGACCTTTTTTCTTTATTGAGTAGGCCGGCTGGCTTCGATAGGTAGACAGTAGGCTAAATGAATTGATAATATAGGAAGGTATCTAGGAGATGAAAGCATTGTACGGTAGGAAACTGAGTTAGGGGATGGTCATCCCCATCAACGCAACAAATCAGGACTAGAAACATAAATCATGGATGGCATTACCTCTTTGTCTATTGTACTGAAGTAGGTACACAACCACCCCAACGTCATGATCATCTAATTGTCCACCCAAACTGCCTGAATGAACAAATCAATTTTGGCCCGACCTTTCGATTAAGTATGTGCAGCATCCTTAACCAACCAGAGCGAGCTAGGTACAAAAAGGGAAAAAAAAAGTTGGAAAAAGGCGGAAGAGAAACCATGAATTACAGCAATAATTCGCACAAACATGTCGCATCTCCATAAGCAGGAAAACATAGGAAACCATAAACAGCAATGAGTAGAGGTATCCCTCCACTAGCTGCCGCGAGTAAAAATAAATGCTGGAGACACAGAAAGCCACTTTTGAAGGATTCTCCTTTGCCAAGAGAAGCACAACGATGTCATAACGCCTTTTCCACCGCAGCTTACCCTTGGACCGCTATTGGCAACTGCGATCGTAATCCGCATCGTGAGGTATAAAGGTGGGGGTGTTTAGATGAGGTCTATTGAGCGATTAGCAAAAACCCACATGTGAGAAAACTGACTTGGGAAAGGAACTTACCAGCAACGTTCATGGGCATCTCCTCGATCTGGGTGCTGTAGAACTGCTCGATCTCACGCATCATGCGAACATCGTCAGCAGTGACGAAGTTGATGGCAACACCCTTACGACCGAAACGACCGCCACGACCGATACGGTGAATGTAGTTCTCACGGTTGGCAGGCAGGTCGTAGTTGATGACCAGGGAGACCTGCTGGACATCGATACCACGAGCCAAAAGGTCGGTGGCGATCAGGACACGGGAAGAGCCAGAGCGGAACTCCTTCATGATAACATCACGCTGGCCCTGCTCCATATCACCGTGCATGGCGGAGACAGTGAAGTCACGGGCAGTGAGCTTGTCAGTGAGCCAGTCGACCTTGCGGCGGGTGTTGCAGAAGATGACGGCCTGGGTGATGGTGACAGTCTCGTAAAGATCGGAGAGGGTGTCAAGCTTCCACTCCTCCTTCTCGACGGCAATGTAGAACTGCTTGATACCTTCAAGGGTAAGTTCCTGCTTCTTGACCAGGATACGGATAGGGTCGCGCATGAACTTGGTAGTGACCTCAAGGACATCCTGGGGCATGGTGGCCGAGAGCAGGGTGACCTGGGTAGACTGGGGGAGGAGCTGGAAGATGTCGTAGATCTGCTCGGTGAAACCACGCTGTTTATTTGATCAATACCGGTGTTCCACGTGAGTTCGAGAACATGTAGTGAAACTTACAGACAACATCTCATCAGCCTCATCCAGGATGAAGAGCTTCATTTGGTCGGTCTTCAGGACACGGCGCTGGATCATATCGTGGATACGACCGGGGGTACCGACGACGACCTGGGGGCCCTCACGGAGAGCGTTCATATCATCGCGGACAGCAGTACCACCAATACAAGCGTGGCAGTTGATGCTCATGAAGTCACCAATGGCAACGACGACCTTCTGGATCTGCTGAGCCAACTCACGGGTAGGGGCGACAATGAGGGCCTGGCAGGCCTTCAGTTCGGTGTCGATCTTCTGGAGAGCGGAAATGGAGAAAGTGGCAGTCTTTCCAGTACCAGACTGGGCCTGGGCGATGACATCGTTACCTACATACGATCAGTTACCACTCATCAACCCTAAAGGATCGAGCAAAACCTACCCTTGATGATGGGCATGATGGCACGCTGCTGGATGGCAGACGGACGCTCGAAACCATAAGCGTAGACACCTGAAGAAACTCCGTTAGCACCTCCTGTTATCGACATCTTTTTCTGGTCGAAAAAAAGTGAACACATACCGCGAAGCAGCTCAGGCTTCAGGTCCATGGAGTCGAAGGAGTCGACGACCTCATCGTAGTTAGACTCGATCTGTCCTGTTCATTTAAAATGTCTGATTAGCCTGGATCTCGAGATATTGACGTTTGATGCTTTTTTTGTGTGGTGTGGTGCTTTGGTCTTTTTGCCCGATATCGAAGGGAAAAAAAAATGACCAGTGCCAGAAAAAAACCAAAAAAGCTGGTCAAATCGACTGAAAGACAAAAGATTTGGAATTAACGATAAGAACATACCCTCAGGGATCTCTTCCAATCCTTTATCGGCAGACATGATTGCGACTGTTGTAGAGAAAAGTTCACTTGCGAAGAACTGTGACCGGAAGACAGTGGGGTTTTGGGTGTGAACTGAGTGAGGGTTTCTTAGCGACAAACGATCCCAGTGGGGTGGCCGCCGTCGCAGAAAATCAAAGTCGGAAGAACTTTCACGGAAAGGAGAAAGACTAGACCTAAATAAAACAAGATCTAGTAGACGTGGAAGTTGAATAAATAGTTTATTTCACCAACAGTGTGGAATAGGAAAAGAAGAAGAAGAAGAAGAAGAAAAAAAAAAGAACAAAGAGAATAGCGAACTTTTTTTCTTTTGTTTCCCTTTTTTTTTTTTTTTTTTTTTTTTTTTTTTTTTTTTTTTTTATTCTCCTGCTTCCTTCCTTCAAGCCGCAAAATTTTTAATTTTTTTTATCCGGGAAGCGCCAATCAGTTCTGCCCAACGGATCCATACCGCCTTCCGCAAAAAGCCAGCCTACCCACACTCTTTTTTTTTTTTTGCCTTCGCATTTTGATTCGAGCCTGTCATAATTTTTATAATTTTCTTTCTATGGTGGTTGATGGTTACTATCGGAAGTAGAGAATTTGCCATCAGCGTCATTCGGTTTGGCCGGTTTATAGTTTGTCTCCCCAGGGGTTTTTCTTTAGACTGGCCTACTGTCCTTTGGCTCGTTCGCTTTCCTTGATATCCTTTAGGACCCATTGTGTTTCGTTGGCGGGCAGTATCAAACCCCACCCGAAAAGGAAGGCCTAACGCTTGTTTCCAAAATGCCGGACATCGCTTCACTGGACAACCACGATTTGGTCGGGCATGATGCCATTCCCGGTCATCCTTTGGGGGTGAAGCCCAGTGGCAATGCTTTGCTTGCCCATGAGAATCTTCGTGCTACGATTGGAACCTTCAATTTGTTACCCGATGAACTGATCTTAATTTTACTAGAGTTTATTGATGGACGCAGTTTGCTGCGTATTGGGCAGACATGTAAAGCCTTCTATGCGTTTACTAGAGCCGAGGACTTTTGGAAATCTCTTTTCATTGGGTAAGATTACTATAGATTAGAACCTCCTCTTTGGTTCCTCTTTTTCCTTGTTTTATTTTGGGATTGTTTCCGATGTATATTAGTTCTGGGGCGGGATAACTGGTAATGGATTCTGGAATACGTGTGATCGTATAGGACCCGTGACATTGCCCGTGCTATTGCAGCGTTTGTGTTATGCTTGTCGTATAATACTAGAACTTTAGTAGCTGGTCGTGTACTAAGTTTGTTTCAGATCCCCTCCAGCCTCGTTTACCTGGCAAGGAACATGGCGGTCTACCTTTCTCAACATCCCCCCTTCTAAAGCGGCCATCCTAGACTGCTCGACTTTGTATTCGGATGCCCTGCACCGTCCCTTCTACTGCGCACATATCATTTTGGACCCATACGTCACCAATATCCCGTCCAGAAACCAAATCGCTCGTCTCCCGAACCTTTCCCCGGAAGAATTCCATGAGAAATGGTCCGACACTCCATTTATCCTGACTGAACCTGTCAAGGAGTGGCCCGCCTATCAAAACTGGACCGTTGAATCGTTGTTGTCGAAATATGCGGACACAGTTTTCCGTGCGGAGGCTGTGGACTGGCCGTTGAGGACGTATGTCGAGTACCTGAAGAACAACTCGGATGAGAGCCCTCTCTACTTATTCGACCGGGCATTTGTGTCTAAAATGGACCTCAAGGTTGGTCAGCCCGATGAGGAACCCGACGCCACATATTGGCCACCACCCTGTTTCGGAGAAGACTTCTTCTCCGTCTTGGGCAATGACCGCCCTGATAGGCAGTGGTTGATCATTGGTCCCGAGCGGTCAGGAAGTACTTTCCATAAGGATCCTAATGCCACTAGCGCCTGGAACGCAGTAGTCCGCGGCTCCAAGTACTGGATCATGTTTCCCTCGTCGTCTAAACTCCCCCCACCCCCAGGAGTGTATGTCTCTGAGGACCAGAGTGAAGTGACGTCCCCTCTGAGCATCGCAGAGTGGCTTTTAGGATTCCATGCCGAAGCCCGGCGCACGCCGGGCTGCATTGAAGGTATCTGCCAGGAGGGAGAGATTCTGCATGTGCCCTCCGGTTGGTGGCATTTGGTGGTAAATATTGAGCCGGCCATCGCAATCACACAGAACTTTATCCCGCGTGCACACCTGAGCGCAGCTTTGGACTTCCTGAGTAACAAGGCTGATCAGATCTCGGGTTTCAGAAAAGACGTTGACAACCCTTACGAACAATTTGTGAATAAGATGCGCCAGGCCCACCCAGACTTGCTTGAACAATCACTTGATGAGCTAAAAAAGAAAACCGAGGGCAAAAAGCGGAAATGGGATGAAATTGTCCATGGAAAATCAGAACAAGACGGTGCTGGAGACTCATCTGAAGCAGGTGGATTCAGTTTTGGATTTGGGGATGACGGGAGCGACGTGGAGGTTCCCTGATCCACAGATTTGCATTATGATTGATGAACAAGACCAACTCCGGGTCAGAAATGCAAAAATACCATTATGTGATATGCAGTACATGCTATCGAGCGGCTCACCGTTAAGCTTTGCCAAGCCTAAAACTTTCCACTAATATTCAAACGCAATAGTTATCTGAAAGGGAATGATCAATGGCAAGCAACAGTCTTTGCAGCTGACATATTGTCTCCAAACACAAGATACCCTACGAATGCTCCAACGGCAACTGCAATCATGACCAACCCATTGTACGTCATGAACAGCAACCTGGCCGATTAGTATTTAGATCGAGGATAGGTCACCAGAAGGGATTCGAGCTCACATGATAAAGAAACTATAAAAGACCTGCACGGCATATAATGCGGCCATGATGAGCTTTCCCCGCTGTTCCACAACCTTCCTGTTGTCCCTACCTGTAAGTAGCGGTGAGCTTTCGTCGCAGGAATGAGGAGCATGGCTTGAAGGGGCGATGGCCGGGGCAGATACGCCGACGTTCTCATTGCCTTCAAGGTGTCAATGGAATGTGACTCAACCAAGCCCCCTGAAGAGTTTCCCCCTCGAAATAGTTGTATATCGCGATGTAAAAGCAATAGATAAACTGTAAGGCTTACCTCCCACAGCAGGCGTATTGAACGCATTCAACCGTTGTGCATGCGCTGCCTCATACCGCCTAGTCAATTGTCGAATACCCTCGTAACCCGCTGTCAAAAGTACGATAACGACTAAGGAGACAAGGAGAGAGAAGGGACCGTCGACACGCCACTGGCGGAATATAATGCAAAGGTCTTTAGAGGACCATGTAAAGAGCATCTAGCGTTGTTGTCAGTTAGACCCACCATAAGTGATTCCAAGTGCATCCCAATATGATGAATAATATAAGCTCACATTCATATTACACTGTCCTCCCATATCCATATCCCCATGCCCACCATGGCCATGGTCCATATCCATTCCTGAGTGGTGCATTGAGTGGTCCATCTTGTGATGTTAGCTTGATAGCTTAAGTACTAATCAAGAAATAAATCTTCTTATGTATACAATAGGAGACTATCTGAGAAATTATAGCACAAAGATAGCTACCAAGTATCTAGCGACAAAAAGTAGCAGAGGGTTGCTGACGCCATCACCTCCTCCCTAGATACTAGGCCGCCGCACATGTTCGACTGATTGACCGCCCGGCAACTCAATACTGCAAACCAGCCAAACACCATGGATAAGATGTGCGGCCAAATCCAGACCTTACCTCTTTCTCTCCCCGTTCTAGATCGATCAATCAATCGGAATCAATTGCCAAGAAGAACCGTGAAAATACAACTCGAGTCCAGCCACGAGCAATTTTACCTGACCGTTCAGTATTTTGAATTTTGAACATCGTGCCCAAAGCGAGGTAACGAACATGACGGAATCCGCCCCTCCACCCTCCGTCCCCAACACGGCCGCAACGCCGGCAGGTCCGATTACTACAAACCAATCCACAGCCTCCAATAATAATAATAGCAGCAATGGAACAGCATCAGCCCAAACCGGGGCAAATCGCGGCCTACCATACTACGAGAAACTGCGGCGCGAGCTACGCGACACGTTACAAAAGAAGCGATTAATGGATAAGAGCATGGTATGTTACCTGTTGTGTCCATCCCATGCTGCTTGTTGTTATACTTCACATAGTTCAGAAGGCCATTTCTTTGCCTATTGCAGTGCTAATACAGGCGGTCGCGCAGGCCCAACTCGAAGATCAAATCTTCCGCTTCGAACAATCCTACCTTGAAGAAACAACCGCCGGAAATATCATTAAGGGATTCGATAACTATATCAAGGGCTCGTCTAGCGGTGCTGGTGCTGGTGGGTCATTAGCGCTTTCGGGAGGTGCAGGTGGTGCCAGAAGAAAGGCGCAGGTGACGGATGCCGATCGTGTTTTCTCGAGAAGCTCGGCGAGTTTTATGCGGGTATGTTCTCTCTTTTAAGTTGCAGTTTTGGGTAAGGGCACGGGGATCAATGGCTAACATTCGTGAAGGATTCGACACCATCATCTGTTCAGACTACTCCGTCGCATGCCCCGACACCGACGTCTGTCAATGGATCGTCCGGTAAACCGAATGGTGATTCTTCTGCGCCTGGGAGTGTGAAAGGAGGATCATCTTCGTCGAAAAATAAGAAAAAGTCAAATGCCAATAAGGATAAGAATGAAGACGATGATGAGGCAGGGGATAAGCCACCCACGAAGAGGTTGAAAATTAGCTACGGAAGGGATTGATCAGGCGATTTTGACGGGAGTTTTTAGTTGATTTCTTGGGTTTATCCTGCTTTACATATGGGATTACGGATCGGATTGGTGATGGAGCTCTAAGGCGCTGTGGCTTTGGCTTTATGATTCACTTAACGAGCATCTGCATACATTTTTACTTTTCATATATTATCAAGATATCCTTTGTATTACTAAGCGCATAGTTTATCCAAACTATCTCCAAAGAAGATGATGCATGTATCACCGAAAAACACTTGGCTACAGTTGCAAACGGTAGGTAGCAACTTCATATGCCCTTAACTCAATGTCAGCATCCGTGATCCCCTTACCCTTGGTAATTGCAAGAACTGTCTCATCATCCTCAAGCACGTTGCACTTCCAGATCTTTTTGACAGGCAAACTAGTATGAATAGTGCCGCGGCTCTTACCGCCAAGTGACTCATAAATACGCAGGACAATGCTCTTTCCTGCGCGACGGGGTAGATTGTCTCGGGAGACGTCTTCGTCATCTTCTCCGCGCTTAACCACGTCCAAGATGAGCGATGGGGAGCCGCTGATGGAGATAGAGTTAAAGACACCCTTATCCCCAGAGCCAAACGCTGACTCAAGAGCAAGTGGGTGGTTGAAATTATACCCTGCTCGGATGATGCGTGAATCAAGAGGCCCAGCATGAGGCAGGATGGCATATCGTATGTGATGACGGCCCATGTCTGCGTGCGCATCCGGTGCTTTGGGTGCCCGGAGCAAAGATAGACGCATTAGGTTGCCACAGGTTGCAAAACCATATTTGGAGTCATTCAAGACCGACACGCCATACCCACTCTCCGACAGATCGGCCCATTTATGGCAGCACACTTCAAATTTAGCCATGTCCCAGCTAGAAGAATCAGTCAGTTTAAACTTTCATAATAGACGACGATTGGCTTACCTCGTGTTGTAGTGTGTTGGACGTTTGATGATTCCATACTGGGTCTCGTAGGATGCTTCTGTATTTGTAATGTCCACAGGGAACTCTACCTTGAGGAATTTCATGGTTTCTTGCCACTCGACTTCACTCTCAAACTCTACGTATGATGGTTCATCCCCGGCAACAGCAGAAAGACTGATTGTTGTCTTAACCCAGCTGTTCTCGCTGATCTTGGTTTCAGTGACCACACTGGCGCGATATGGGTCATTCTCGGCGATGGTAGTTCTACTAGAGTGCAACTCCTTCCTTGACTCTAGATGGAAGACTTCAACATCCCAGGCTTGCCAATAAAGCGGCTTATCATCAAAGATGACCAGCTGCCCAGCCTTGCCGCCCTTCGCGATCACTTCACGATCCGCCTCAACATCGAATAGGGATAAGATAACTCCATTGTGGATGTCCACCCTCAACTTCGTATTCTCAAGGCGGAACACCCCCGTCTGGATCTCCGACACAGTCACTCGCGAAGAAGTGGCTGGGTTGACTCGATACTCCATGAGACCCGTCTTCCCGCTAACCACGGCATACTTCCGTCGGCTTGCTTCTTCGAACCTAGGAGGGAGCTTAACAACTTCCGAACGGTGCCAAGGCAGAGTGTTAATCGCCACAAGGCTCTTGGAATGTTTCTTATCTCCGAATCCAAGAGCCTCAAGGGCTTGTCTCCTAACCTTCTGACCAGTTTCGAATATCTCGGCGTAGAGTTTGTCAGAGTCATCGTAACACATCTCGATGGAACTGCCTGGCAGACAGTCATGAAACTGGCATAGGAGCACGGCCTCCCACATATCGTCTATCTCCTTCTTGGGATATCGATAATTGCCACTAAATTGAGTGACTGACGCAAGTGTGGCCAGATACTCGATCTCCCGAAGCAAGAATTCAGACTTGCGATTATTTCGCTTGTTGTTTGCTTGAGTAGTATATGTACCCCGGTGTAGCTCGAAATAAAGCTCACCGTACCATGTAGCGAATTGTGTGCCCTCCTCAACCTTCTTCTCCAGTCTTGCGAAGAAATCGTCCACTGACTCACCCATCTTTACACGTGGAAGCAGACCTGTCTTATCACTAAGGCCACGACAGCGGCGCAGCTTCTCCAAATGCTCGAAGGTCGGCCCACCACCGCCGTCACCCTTTCCGAACACAAGAAGTGATGTGTTATCGTTGTCCATGGACTTGTGCTGCGTGACGCTGCGTTTCACATCACCGAAGTGAGCCGAGGCAGTGTATGTCTCTGATGGCGCCATATGGCACATAACCTGGCTACCATCGAGCGCGACCCACTGGAAGGTAGTGTGTGGGAAGTTATTTATATTGTTCCAGCTAAGCTTCTGTGTAAAGAAGCGACTCATGCCAGCTAGACGGCAGATCTGGGGAATCTGTGTCGAGTAGCCAAAGGTATCCGGTAACCAGAACGTTGTACAACGCTCACCAAAGTGGCTTTCGAAGAACCGCTGGCCATAGAGGAACTGTCTCACTAATGATTCTCCACTGGGCATGTTGGTATCATGCTCAACCCAGCTACCACCGATTGGTTGGAAGTGGCCCTTCTTGACCCATCCCTTCACGCGGTCGAAGACTGAGGGGTAGTATTGTTTCAACCATTTGAATTGCTGCGCCTGCGAGCAGGTAAAGCGGTGTTCTGGATATCTCTCCATCAAATCACACTGGTTCGACCATGACCGAGCCACTTTACGCTTAGTCTCTGCCCAGGGCCACAGCCAGCACGTATCGATATGACAATGTCCAATTCCGTAGACTATTGGCTGTGCATCGGTGTCATAGACCTCCGATGAGTCAACTTTGTCACCGAGGTATTTCCTGGCAATCTTACGTCCTTCCTTGATGGATTCTTGGCTCCCATTGCCAGCAATGAAAGCGTCCATAATAGCATTAGCTACCATGTTGGCTTTGTGAGATTCCCAGGAATCTCCTGGAAACTCTCGAGCAGCATCTACACGTTGTCAGCACAGCTAGTCAATAGGCACAACGGATAGATAATAAAAACAAAATGCAAGTTTGGACCCCATACCTCCGATAATCCAGAAATCATAGAACAATGCCCGCGCCTCAAGGTTGACAGCTGTGATCTGTGCTTTTTGCAGGGTGAAGTATTTATCAGGAGCTGGTGGCTGAATCGAATCCCCACCAGGAGCATTTCCAAACATCCCATTACAAGCCATTTCGATATAGAAGGTATGCTCCTTCCCATCGCGCCAGGCGTCGGGGATGATCCACTCGATACGCTCCCCGCCACCAGTCAGACCCTGTAGTGGATGACCATCTTCAGTCCAGACTAAGCCCTCATTGTTCGCATCCCAATGAAACTCCAGCCGCTCTTTTTGGCATAGGTCCTCCGGGACCGTCAGATGGATGCGGAACCAGTGAGTTGACCAACTAGGACCAAATGAAGCGCCGATATGCGTAGGCTTGAAGTCATGTGAAGTTGCCTCTTCAAACGTAGGGCGCTCCAGATTAGGGACCGAGTATACGGAGAGCTTAACATGCTCTTTGTCAGAGTTCACAGCTTCATAAAATTTACTGTAGGGTATTAGACGCATGTACCAGTGACGTGACTAGGGACTCTATTTACATACGCAACGAGATTCTGTCCCTCGTACTGGCCATTAGCCGTAAACTGTCTCAAACGATCTGTATAGATACCATGAATGCGTTGACCGACGGGGCCGCTTGGAGCTCGGGGGAGAGAGCTGAAAGCTTGTCGCGGAACGTCTCCACCCATGATAGCGGATCCGATCAATTGTGGATATTGATTAAGCTTATCAGGATATCAGAGGGTAATGATGTCTGCATCAGAGCAGGGATAGAGGATGGATGTCAGAAAGAGGGTCAATTGAAAGAGACAGCAAGAGGAGGAGTGGAGAGGAAAAAAGGCAGAGAGCTAATCGTTTCCGGGGTGGGAATCAGGAACGAAACAAGCAGGTGACGCTGTCTGCATTCCAGGTACTACGTAAATGCGGAGAAATCCTGTGACCTGGCAATTCATGGCGGGGAAACCTCCAATCCGGATGAGCATGGAATGCGTCCAATTGGAGCCAAGAACCAGCACCAACACATGATATTTGACCGATACTATATAGTACAGAATTCTTTGGGTCCCATTATACTAGGGGCACAAGTACAAAATAAGAGGTACTATCATAGAGGAAGAGTATTACTAACAATATTACCTTTCCTAGCTCTGCCCGGAACCCCAAGGCAGTAAGAGAGGCACCAAATACCCCCTCGCATCCATTTAATAAAACAACAAATCGCTGGTGTTCATGCAACTACATCATAACTCAAACAGCAATAGTAAAGGTGTATCAAATATCATGCTCATGAACAATGAATCAATCCTCCCCTGGATTTTATCCATAACGCCTACCGTAACTACCTCCAGGATATTGAGAGAAAGGAAACCAAAAGTGTACAAGTAATATCAGAATAAAGGGGGAATGGAAAGAGAAATGAAAGAAAGAGTGGGTAAGTAGATAGAGAAAACCAGAAGATGAGACGGGCCAAAAAGTGGATCGACGGTCTAGACGATACAAGATGCAGTAAGACGACTGATCTGCTAAGACCACTAGTTATGCATAGTCATATCCAAGGGTCAACCCGCCCGTAGGTAGTATATGGATTGACCGGACCAATTAATCTGATCTTGGATTTCAATTGTCTCCGTCTTCGATCGACTTGAGCCTGAATTATCTTCTGCCTCGCTTCATCCAGCGCTATAAGGACATGACTCGTTCCATCCTGCAGCACTCTAACGCAGAACCGTGTGCCTTGCTGTAGTGTAGAGCATGTTGATGGTCCGGTCCTCAGAGAAGTGTCATACTGGAAAGTTGAGGCCTGTTTCCGGTATTTCGGAAATCTTACATTGCCTCTTTGCCGGTAACTGATCCTCTTTTCACGTCCGGGCTTCTCCCGCGTGGCTGGCCCATACCTTTGGTAAGTCGAGATGCGAACAGCTGTCTGTTTCTTTTGATAGGGTGTTATCGAGTTCACTGTTCCGTCGCTATCGTCATCACTTAAACTGCTGCCCATTGACAGTCGTTTGAGATCGGCAGAGAGATAGAGGAAGTTCTGTTGCGGCCCTGTACTTCCACAATCGGAATAGTTAGAGTAGTTGCTAGAAGAAGTCTTCCGGGAGCATCGGTATTCTTCCGGAAACTCAGAGGGAGCCGTCGATGCTCGTGGTCGTCGCTTAGGCTTGATCTTATCAATTGAGTGCTTGGATAGTCTTCGTTGTACGTAGGAGCGGATAGACTTGCGTACATCATGGGAAAGTGCTCGCTTATCAGGTGAAGTACAGCGAGGACTTATCTTCGTAAAGTCGAATGCCGTTAGGTTCAAACGACTGTTATTCTGCTTCCGAGGTGCAGGTGGAAACTTGGGGTACCCAGGTGGCAGTTCTGATGGCATCGCGAGCTCTGGAAAGAACTCCCATTTCTTCTCTCTGAAATAATGGTTAGGAGCGGCACGTGACCGCTGATGGTGACGATCATCATACAATGTGGTGAGCGGCAGAGGTGACGGTTCTGGTTTGTTATATGGTTTCACGGGGGAAGAGCGATCTATGCTAGAAATAGGAGAATGTTCGACGAATTCGTCCAGATCATCCGAGGGTGAACGAACACAAACTGGGTAACTCTCGGACGACGCATCAGATGTACGACGAGTTTCGAGGCTGACATCTGTGCTGCTGTCGTCACTCCATCCCATCGAACTCTCCATTGAGGGTGTCTCAGGTAGTGGTTTCGCAGGCAGCTTGGGGAGTGGCTTATCCAACCGAAGTGCTGACCGAGCAGCAGGCTGAGGTGTAGGTGGAGGCACAACTTTCTCTAGTCCCTCGAGTGACCGAGACGGCCTCACTGGCGGAGCCTGTCTTGGGACAGCGAGAGAGGTCGGTGAAAGCATGGCTGAGATCTATATTTGAATGGCGTTTCGTGACGGAGAAGAATGTTCTATCTGTCCCTTCCCCGAGGAAAGAGGGGAGGGAATCAGGGCAGAACAGCGGTGCGAGAGAAAGAGGTGTTGACAATAAGCAAGTAGTCCGAAAAGCAAGCAACCACTCCTGTGTCACTTTGAAATATCGAATAAGGAGAGATTATGCCCAATAGCGGCGTACGGGGCTTCCAAATTCCAAAGCTCAATATTATTTATTCTTCTTATCTGCGTCCAGGATGATGGTCACAAGACCCCGGTCCCCGCAGAGTCAGCTTGTGGCTCGAGCCCTAATCCTAGCCTGCAGAAGAATTCCCAACAGCAGGACATGCGGGACCATTTTTTCTGAGAGAAATAAATAGGTTGCAAATGAAATGAGAGAGGCCTGGGGGGTGAGATCAGAAGAAATAGAAGCAAACAACCGACAAAGAAATTAGAGGTAATGTGATATAAAGGGATGGAAGATGCAGCTAAACGAGGCAGCCAGTTGGGGAATCATAATAACGTTCCAGTATTATTACCCACATCCCTGGATAGAAATGTCCGGAAATGGCGGTCCAAAAAATAAAAGACCCATCCAAAGTGTTGTGGTCTAGTCGTGGGTCTCCTGCAAGATCGCCATGGTCGTGGTCATCATGGGCAACCATAACCTCATGGACCGACAAAAGGGTGACACACCCATGCAAGGGATACTCTGGGTTTTGCACCGCCTGCACCGATATCAACCGCCAAATCGACTATCGTAATAAATCGATGAGGAAAGGGTTCATCCCAGAAGCATAATCTCTGGAACACGGGAAATAAACTCATTACTAGACTAATCGATAGGAGGTTCTGTGGCATCTAGAAAGGGTTGAAAGATCGCGGTGAAATATATCCGAAAAGGTAATAGACTTGGAAAGTAGTGCCCGCAGCCCGAGCACAGCAAGGAAATCGTCCTTGGGTAGGATAATACCGCACTGAGCAGTGGATCCGGTACCTACCGTGGTGCCCAGTCCCCACACTCTGAGGAGATCATCGTTCTCACTGCACCGTCAGCAACCGGTATGAACTCGAAGAAAGTCGAAGGCCACTAAACTTTGCACCAGCACTCGATCGCGTTAGTCTCTCCATGTGTTCACTCTCCACAACAAAGAAAACATTCTATGCCATGCGCCGCCACATTTCTAGTAGTCTTTTCGCTCGATATTCGTGATGAATGCGAGGACGGCTAGGGATCGTATCCGCGTGTCCTCTCGCTTTTATTTTTTCCTATTCTCCTCAACGAGCTCAGCTTTCGAAATGGCTATGTATCTAGGTTGTGCTGGTCCATATACGCCTAGAGTCCTCGTTCCCCACCGAATACTGTATTCATGACATACATACCCTTGGATCTATCACATTTAGCGTCTTGCGGTGAGCACCGCTTAAATCCTATCTTGAGATTATACTTCGACTGACAGTGTCATAGCACAGGAACAAGACAGAACGGTCTAAAACAAGAAAGAGACCCCCTCTTCCATTTTTATTTCCTGTGTACATTAGACCTTTCATCCGGATTCCAAGGACTTGGAGCTGGGCCCGGGTATTGTACAGCGCTAATTGGGATAACCCTAACCGTCACCTCTAATTTAGTCTTCCGATTATAGTAAGGTAACTTTTTTTTTTTTATATATATAGCTCAACTTTTTCTTTTCCTTGTGTAACAGGCAAATTTCTTTGCCCCTCATGTTGGTCCAACAATTATGCAGCAGTATGGCGCATGAATAGACTATAGCCGAACTTAGTAGGAAGAAGCTAGCGTTGGTCGCTGTGATGGAAGTGCCCGTTACAGGCAGCAAATGTGTTTCGTAGTACTAGATACTCCCATTTATCGCTACGTTTTGCGTAGTAATAAAGTGTAATCCAACTTGATCAGTTGTTCTCGGCTCTTCCAGTAACACATCGAGAAAGAGAAACGCTTGTTAGGAGCTGAAGTGCTCCGAGCCCGGCCATTTTTAACAATGAACTGAATTCAACTTAATATTATGGATAAAGATTACTTGGAAGATTACGGACTTGGTGTCAAACACAAGAAGCTCGATCATCCCGCAGTCATCCCTGAGATCCTCCATAAATAGCTGAAAGCTTGTTCCCAAACGGGGAATCTCACGAAACATACTCAGGTGACAGCCAGGCGCATGACATCAGGGTGAGAAAATAATAGTCATAGATAGAAATTAAAAGAAAGAAAAGAAAACAGGAAAAGAAAAGTGGGAACTTGAGGAAATGTAGAACACAGCACAACACGCTAGAAGCGAATGGTACTGAGGGCCTCACACATGGCAACCCAAGAATACGGACACTTTTCTCCATTGTTCAAAGGTAACTTGTCTTCTTGGCCTTACCCAATTTGTTTAATTTGAACGAAACTTGAGGTATATCCATGCAGGCTTAGCAAGCTATAACTTACCCACATGGCTAGACCTGCACTAGGCCCGCTGTGGTGGTAGTAGCTATACCTCATGATGCATGCTCACGTCCAGATTTCAGCCTTTCAGTCATTAGTTCCGTGTCTCTCGCGTAATCACATCCGTCCTACCTATGGTCCCTCAGAGAACAATCCCAGTCTTCTGGGTATCCCTGTGCTAGGAGCAAACCCCGTTCGTTAAGGCTGCTTGGAGCGGCTGAAAGAGACTGGCATTATTCTAAATGTGATTCGGATATATTTCGGGTTAGGGCTCGATCAATCGTTGTAACTCAAAACCCCGGCCGAGGGAGCACTGTCACTGAGCACGGTTTCAGTTATCCTCAGAGCAGCTGACTTGCTCGTACTATCCCTAGTGAGCCAGGCTTCCGGTAGGGGGCAAGGGATGCCCCCGCGAAGCAGAATAGGAGATAGGCCGGACTTAACAGTAAACTTTGGTCTTGAGGTCCAACCCGTCACCTGGGGAATGTATCGGATCGGAGAACTGAACAAAAGAATAATGAAAGTCCCCGTTCTAAGACATAGATCAAGGGGTTTGAAAGCTACCATACCCAATTCGGTCCAGGATTGCTCTACCATGGAGACTAGTACGTACTCACCCCAGCCTGACGATAAAATGCACAAGGTTACTATGTGTGTATGCATGATAGTTACTTTCTTATGTTCAGACGCAACCAATTACTCATGGCAAAGGTCTCAATAGTCCAGTTAGTTTAGTAAACTTTCCTCCCAGCAAATACTATAAATCAAAAGAGCGCTGTTGGGGTCACTTAGCTCCAGATATATCCAAGAATCCATAGCATCCGTCGGCAATAGTGAAAGGGTCCAAACACCGACAGCTCTTTCAAGGAATAAGGAGATACTTCATGCTTTGATAGTTTGTTGCTAGTAAACAGAAACGTGGCCATAGGGTTTGGCCTAACAAATCTTCCCTCCGTACAGTATGGCGTTCTCGCATGCATCCTTCCCGAATGCATCCTCCTGGACATATAATTAGCAACACGACCATCTTGTCCTTCGTGCCAACCGACGAACTAGTGTTCTAGATCGTATATCGCTCTTCCTGGCTGACCAACTCTCCAATCTACCATGTAATTTGCAGTAACCCATTGGGAAGGAATGCTACCAGCTGGAACGACGTTAGAAGAAAAGAATAAGAGGCAAGGGTGAGTTGTTCCTAATGTCGCTTCATCGCTCACGTTGTAAAGGCCATAGCCCCTAGGCGGTCCGATAGATTTTATGATCACGAAATCGAACACTAACAGTTGTGGAAGAAACTATAACAGTGACCAGAGCTTGTAAAAGGATCCTATCTTGCCCAATGCTAGACGAACCTTGGATGATGCGTTAAGCTCTGGCGGGAGCATGTCCACCCACTACTGTTGAGCTTGGTCTCACCCAAAAATAGAAAGAAGTAGCTCATGAGATAAGGAGCTTGGCCTCTGATGCTTACATCAACTACCAAATAGTTGAAACAGTGCAAGTGCAAGCTCCCAGGGGGTGGCTAACGGAGAAATGATCCGGAATCGCATGGTACAACCACGTGCGGCCGAAGTGTCAGACGTCTTTGTTGAATTCCTTGGAACTAACAAAGAGAGTGACTATAAAGGATAAGCGACGAATTGGTTAGGGAGGTATTCTTTTGCTCTCAAAACACTAACCGCTACATAGGATCACTGCATTTCGAGTGACATTAATGTAGGGAATACTAATTTACTTTCTTTGTTCTTTTACCTCACGTAACCGGCATCGGACTAAGTACGTCCTCAGAATGTGTGGTTAGCTACAAAGCAATTCTCGTTGATTCCAATATGTTCTGGAGAAAATGTGCTCTCTAGAGACCAGGCGCGCGGTCTTCTCTGTAGGCTATTGGAGAGAGAGCGATGGGCCGCCCGTAGAAGATACATAAGATCCCCGGCCACTTTATATCTTAATGAGGGTTTTCGAAGGGCTTTCAGTAAAAAGCTAGTTATCTGACCCATATCCTGCAAGCCGAGTCTTATATCTGAGTACCATATGAGAAGAGAATTGCAGTATAGCTAATGTAGGTAACCTAAAAGGTATATTGAGTCTTCAAATACCTTGTGAGTTAGCACATCGAAAGTCAACCCCTACAATCCGAGCGACGGCAGCGTACATCGTGACAACTCTATACTTCTCTACCCTTAGCAATAGCCACCAATTCGAATGATTCTATTTGAGAGTATAGACAATAGATGGTTCGGTCAGCACTGGCCTGTGACGGCGAGAGGAGGGAAGATAATACCTAAATTAGAACACGCAATCCAAGATGACGTGAGAAGGGTTACTAGTGTCGAAATATGGCAAGCTTACACAATAATGCTCCTCGCTTTTCAATCTGTGCTTCACTGCTTTCAACATAGTGAGATGGCTCTACTGACCATGAGTCTTCTTAGGCGTTTATTATTCCGACAAAGCAATGAACTTGATCCAAATAACGACTCGGACAGGCCTCATTCGCCAAGTTTTACGCTCCTGGTATATGTTAGATATACAAGCATACCGGTCACTTAAGCTTCCATCATAAAAGATATTATATTATCCCCCAGTCCAGATGGACTCCTTCTATAGACTGAATCATTATCACTCTAAGTATATCAAGAAGTAATACCTTGTACAGGTGACGGGTTCCAGAAAAGCTATGAAGCCAGGTCTCCAATATCACAATACCAAATGATCTATTACTTGAACTTGTGAGAGTAGATAGCCTATTCAGCCATGACATATTTCTACTGACCTTCACAGTTTGCATGATGTTGTTGAATGATCACCTCACAGTGCTTTCAACGAAAAATGTAATATCCATACTCAGGGAGGCCCGTGGGGTAAAATACTATATACCATAATTTTTACTTGAAGGGTTTGGCAATATTGTCCCCTCATACTGTCCTAGGAGGATTAGTGAAGCTTGAGACAAAAATCATCAGTGAGCACACGAAAAGGACATTGTCTGATTCTTGTCTCTGTCACGTTGGAAACGATATGGATTTCAAGCTCTTCCTAGGAGCATGATATAGTTCGGGCCTTGGGTATGTTGGATGTTAGCTACTTCTTTATTTTTCCCTTCTAGCAATTCCTGACCTACGGATGGTGTCTTGTTCCTCCTTGGAAATCCTCCAGTTGGACCCATGGAAATGTTGGGGGACAACGCATTCATCATCTAGACCCAGGAACGGTCTAGAGATTGATTGGAAACCCTGTGGGATCATGCACCTGAATTCTCAAGTGTCATTGGTTCCTTAGGGGTAAAGCCCCATCTACGGTGCAGATCCCGCCGCTGAGGGTCCAGAAGAACCAAAGAAACGCGGCCACTCAGCACTGGCCAACCATAGCGTACGACGCGTGCACACGGAGAACCTCAACTTCCAACTTGTCCTCAACATCTTCCCTTTCCTCGTTTCGCTCCCCACACTTTGTGGTTTTCGGTCACTCGTCTAGCTCTAACGGTGGTCATGCGCTTGGATCGCTGAAGGAGACTGGAGGATTTGGAACATTTGAGTGTGTATTGAAAGTTTGGAACCAACCTGTCTACTGCGCTCGTCCGAGTAAGTACTTGGTTATTTATATCGGTCCTTCATAGATTGATATGGTACCCACTGGTCCTTAATTTCGATGTCCCTTCCCTGAAGATATCAGATCATCTGCTTGTGATATTTGATTGGGATTATCAGATCTGGCTGATCATACCTCGTGGACAATCATGGGGATGCTAACGTTCGCTCGCTTTCTTACTAGACCCTATCCTCACTACCGTGACGGCCCGACGATATTCTCTTTCCAACAGAAACTCATCATGGAGGACGGCGCCTCCTACTCGACTGGTGACTCGCCTGATCTCCAGGCGATCCCAAGTGATGACATGCTGTCGGACTTGGACGATGTTGTAGGATCCTCTGATAGCTTTTATTCGCCATCTGGCACACCAAGAAGGCCTTCCTTCTCTTATCAGGATGATTGGGAGACTTTCCCCCCATTGGATAAGTTAACTGTCTTCGACTTGCTCGACAACTTTTCACTGTCCCAAAAGCTCGAAAAGTTACAGCATACCATTAATATGCAGAAAGAAAAGATGAAAAAACAACGGGAGAAGTTGAAGTACACCTCCGCAACCGCAAAGGATCGCGTGGTGGGAGAATGGAAAAGGCGAGTCCCTACTGCGGACGAGCAGCTTGACAAGTATCGCCGCCGTATGAAGGTCGGTGTTGAGCGCCTGGGAAAGCAGTGGAACGCAACCGCGACCGTTACACTACGTGAGAAGATCTCGTTTATTGCCGGTGTCCTCAACATTTTCTTCAGTGGCTATCTCATTGGCGCCCATCCGGAGTCTTTCTATATCTGGTTCACCATACAGCTGGCCTACTTCATGCCGATTCGATACTATAGATATCACGCGAAAGGCTATCATTACTTTTTGGCTGACCTGTGTTATTTCGTCAACCTGTTATGCATGTTGAGTATTTGGGCCTTCCCGAATTCCAAGAGACTTTTCATTAGCGCGTACTGTTTGACTTTCGGAAACAACGCTGTCGCGATCGCTATGTGGCGAAACTCCCTTGTATTTCATAGTATGGACAAGGTTGTGAGGTATGAATCATGCTCGTTACATCTTCCGAACAATTTTTACTAACTGGCCGGTATCACAGTCTGTTCATTCATATTATGCCACCAGCAGCCTGGCATTGTATTGTTCACTTGACTTCTGCGGAGACCTTGAAGGAGAGGTTCCCTGCGATCTATGACATCAAGTTCAGTGAGCCTGGGTCACCGGACCACTTTTCGCTCCTGTCTATGATGGTCTGGGCGACGGTACCCTACACGATATGGCAGTTATCCTATCATTGCTTCATCACCGTGCGGCGTGCCGAGCAGATTGCCGCAGGACGCCCGACTAGCTTTACATGGCTCCGCAAATCGTATGCGAAGGCTTGGATTGGGAAAATAGTTTTAAGCCTACCCGAATCGTTACAGGCTCCTGCCTTTATGCTGATCCAATACTTCTATGCGATTTTGACGATGATTCCATGTCCGCTCTGGCTATGGTCCCGCTGGGCTAGTGGGCTATTCCTGACTGCGCTTTTCATTTTGAGCATCCACAACGGCGCAACATATTACATTGATGTTTTTGGCAAGCGATTCCAGAAAGAACTAGAAGCGTTGAAAAAGGATGTCGCACGGTGGCAGTCTTCTCCTGAAGGCACAGCTAGCCCGACTATTTTGACATCAGACAGCGCTGTTGCCACTGGGACGCACATCTTGGATGATTCTAAAGGCACCGCAAAGAATGGAGGATCCGACAAGGCAAGCATTGATAAAATTCCTCTGCTTGACTCTAGCGTGACGGCGAGCGGCATAGAAGAGGCTGCTTCCGGTTCCCCGTCAGTGCGAGGGAGGAAATAGGTGGACTCGAAGCTTCAAATACTCATTTAGATGTTGTCGTTAGCGTGTCCCCTCTTCTTGACTGGATTGCGAATCCTGCCTACTCATGCAATTTTGACTTAATGATACCCAACTTCCTGGTCAGTCGTTCTCTGTCATGATGTTTCACGACATACACGCTATTCATATATATATCCGCTCTTGTTTAGTAGCTGAAACCGTAAGTGTTTGTCTTTTTTGTTATGTACTGCCATAGAGTGCCGAATAATATTGTTTTCTGTCTATCTTCAAGTTCCTCTATTTTTTGGTGAGGCATTTAGTCGGACCCGGTAGTTTGTTGCCGCCGAGGAAATCGGCAAAGCTTATTGCGACCCCCGACTGATGAGATAAACTCCGGCGGCGACAAAATGTAAACTCCGAGTATCGCTGTCACGTGAACGACCGCTTCTGGACTCCAGAACTTGGGGAGAACGAAGACACATCATCACTCCTTTGAAATTCATGCCAATTCCATTTGTGTTATCTGCCTTGTGTGAGATCATATAACTTGCTGTATCATCTTGGTCGAAATTGTTGTCCCTGCCCTTTATACTTACTTGCTCTTTGGAGCATCTCCTTTCCAACGCCTTCCGTTATGTCTGTCAGCATTAGATCGGCTAGACTTGTGCGCAACAGTGCTGCATTGCGCCCCAGTTTGATCGGTACGCTTGTGTCGCTACTGCCCGTGTTGCTTCTATGTCCTGGTATTGCTGGGAAGGCCACCTTTTATGATGGCTAACATTTATTCTTATCAGCCCGGCCACGCTTCACTAGTGCATTGGGCGCAACTTCAGCCGCCAGTCTCCGGATCAATGGTCGAGGTCTTCCGTCTCACATACAAGCCTTAGCAATTCTGGTCCCTCACCGTGGGTACGCTACAGAGCAATCGACTTCTACCTCGTCCTCATCGAGCTTTCCTCCGCCCGGCTTCAACGCCGAGCAAGCGAAAAAGCCCATCATCCCAGAGTCTGCTAAAAATGATCAACAAGTTGTTCCTAAATCAGAGTTACCAGTAACCCCGAAAAACAATGCTCAGAGCAAGGATAAGTCAAGTGACGCAGGAGCAGTAAAGGAGGCTACGGAGGAGAAGAAGGAGCAAAAGAAATTGACGATTGGGCAAAAGATCAAGAAGGAAGCCCAGCACTATTGGGATGGCACCAAGCTTTTGGCCACGGAAGTCAAAATCAGTTCCAGACTAGCATTGAAGATGGCAGCGGGTTATGAGCTGAGCAGAAGAGAACACCGACAGGTTCGCTCCCCATCCCCTTGCTTCTACTTACATGCTGGGCAATGCTAATTGCTCAATGCATTTAGCTCCAACGAACGGTTAAGGATCTCGGTCGCCTGGTTCCCTTCTCTATGTTTGTCATTATTCCTTTTGCGGAGTTGCTACTCCCTGTGGCTCTCAAGCTGTTCCCTAATATGCTTCCGAGCACATACGAGGGACAGAAAGCTCGCGAGAAGAAGGCATTGAACCTGAGCTCTACACGGAAAGAAGTTTCTGCTTTCTTGAAAGATACGCTGAGGGAGAGTGGTCTTCCTGTGACCGCTGCTACTGTCAAAAATGAGGAGTTCGCAGAGTTCTTTAAGAAAATCAGGACAACCGGAGAAGCACCTTCGACTGAGGATGTTATCAAAGTTTGCAAGGTTTTCAAAGATGACCTGACTCTGGACAACTTGTCTCGGCCTCAATTGGTCGGTATCTGCAAGTACATGAATCTGAATTCGTTCGGTACTGATGCCATGCTCCGTTACAACATCCGACACCGCATGAGGCAGATCAAGCGCGATGATCGCGCTATTTTCTACGAGGGGGTTGAATCTCTTTCTGTGCCAGAATTGCAGATGGCATGCGCCTCTCGTGGTATTCGCACTCATGGCGTTTCTCCTGCTCGTCTGCGCGATGATATCTCGACATGGCTCGATCTTCGTCTCAAGCAAGGCGTCCCATCTACGCTTCTTGTTCTGAGCAATGCATATGTTTACGCGCAGGGTGGTAAAGAGACAGAGATGTCATCCCAGATTGAAGCTCTTCAGTCGGTGCTGTCCAGCATTCCCGAGGAGCTGTTCCATGAAATTGAACTCGAGGTGCACAATGCCGAGGGTGCTGCCACAAACAAGCAGCGTCTTGAGGTCATTAAGGAGCAGCAAGAGCTCATTGAGGAGGAGAACGAGCAGAATAGCGAGAACGAGGAGAAGGGCGTCGCCGCGCCTAAGGATCATGAGGATATCGACGATAAGGAAGATGTCACCATCGAGGCCAAGTATCAGGGCCAATCCGGCGAGGCAGCCGAGGCAGTGGTCGAGGGCGAAAAGGTAGAGGAAGCACAGTTGAAAGACCCATCGGCCCAGGCCAAGGAAGAAAAAAAGGAGACAACCTCTGCTTAAGGACTCACTGAATTTACACAGCATGACATAGACTTTCCTCCATCTGCCCTCCTTCCCACTCTTCTTCTTGTTTGTGTTACTCTTGATACGATAGACTACTTTCTTGTTTAATCTGCTTGATCATGGTCCACTGGCCTCTGCGGTTAGTTATTATATGTTTGCCCTTTGTCATATTACATGTACCTTTTATTATTACTATTACTTGGTGATGTCTGGCTCAATAGACACTTGGAAATTATGTGGAATATACCTGCTTTGATGTGTTTGTTCCTCGCTCCTGGACTTTTCCTGTGCTTCGAAAAAAAAAAAGGTACAGTCTTCAACAAGGCTGGCATAAAATATATTCACAGGCTTCAAGATATCATGTAGTGCTTTCCTGCATCGTAAAACAATATGCAGAATACGCCAGAGTGTTGTGATGGGATAGTATACGAGGCTCCATAGCCATTGAAATCCATCGGCTGCTGACCATCGATTCTCCACTATAACCTCGGCAATTGTAGTATGTTGACGGATCATCTTCACTAGCATAATACCGACCCTCAGCGTAAGCTAGTTCCATATAGAACTAGTACTGGGATCTATCGCTTCTGCCATGCGAAGTCAAGCGATCACTAGAATCATCCTGGGTCCTCGCACTTTTAGCACTCAACACCCGAGCCACTTACAGAAAATGCCACGTCTGAATGCCGTCTCACAGGTATGGCAGACCATCTGGAGAACCCATCTTTCCAGTTAATGCAGGAAGAAAACGTTTTCCGTGAATGAATCTCATAATGCCTGTCTTTTTGTAGTATTGTGGAAATTCCTGTCGTTTCATGAGTGATTTTCATCTATTTACATATTCTGCACCCCTGTTTTGTTCCCCGCATAATCTACCGAAAAGCATGACATGACGTATTTGGGCTAACAACAGTCGGCCCCATTAACTTTTATGCCAACAGGACGCGATAGATCGATTAAGATCGTATAAGCCACCACCGACCAATTATGAGATGGTCCCATTGTCACGACGAGCGGCGGTTTTGCTGCTGCTCTATGCGGATCCTAAGGGAGATCTCCGGGTAGTTCTTACTATGCGGGCAAAGACTCTGAGTTCGTGTAAGTCATCCACAGACTTGGCTTAAATCCAGATGGCATACGATGGAATAGATCGAAACACAAATGACTGACTTAAATTTTATACATAGACGCTGGCCAAGCCGCGCTACCTGGTGGTAAGCAAGCCTGAGCACAATGACCGACAGACATGTATCACTAACTCAACACCAATCGCATTAGGCAGGGCCGACTCACTAAAAGAAACCCCATTTCAAACAGCGCGACGCGAGGCGCACGAAGAGATCGGTCTGCCAGACAATGACCAATCGCTCCCTCAGCCCTTTGTCGTGGAGCATCTCTGCGAATTGCCGGCTAATCTTGCGAGAACGGAGCTTGTGGTCCGCCCATGTGTAGCACTACTTCACTCATATGATGAGAAGACCGGCCAGAATGCCGACCCTGAAGTGACATTGATCCCGAAATTGGACGCCAGGGAAGTTGCGGCGGTATTCACGGCGCCATTTCACAATTTCTTACGCATGGGCGATGAGGGTAACTGGGGTGGAAGTCCATCCGATTGGTATCAAGGTGCTTGGACGGAGTGGCACCAGTCCAATTGGCGCAGTGAGTACACCTTCTGGAAGATATCTTCCCCTATTCCTGTCTGTTTGCCATTGCTGACTAGACAGTGCACCAATTCTTCGTCCCTGTTCGGCCTCAGTCGGTGGTCAAGCCTCGCACTGCCAACCGACGACAGAAAGATGCTGCTAATGCTCTGGAAGAGAAAGGAAAGCCTGGTGTGCTGACACGTTATCGGGTTTTTGGAATGACGGCTCGAATGCTGGTGGATGTTGCGCGGGTCGCATACGCAGAAGAGCCGGAGTTCGAACATAATAGCCACTTTGGCGATGAGCGTCTTATCGCCCAGTTGCGGAAAATGGGACGGCTAAGTCCTCTCCGAAAGTCTGGGGATATTCTTACACGAGAGGATATGGAGAAAGCTGCCAAGCTCAGCTAAACTAGGCGATATATCCGTATGTTGCATGTACCTACGATGTGGATGAATTAATACAGAGAGGTGCTCACACACTTGGGGAAACATCTTAAGATTACGATCAATGAAAGCATCGCCTCTTTCAGAAAGAGCATGGAACTCATGTTGTACAGATGCCCCTTCCATATTGAGGCACAGATACTATATATTCCGGGGAAATGTTCGATCAGACCACGAACATAAATCTTCTATCATCCACCACCGCCTCCTAAATACTACCGTATCCTCTACCATTAGATCCATTATACTTAGGAACAAATTCGATCGCTCCATACACATCGTTTTGCTCAGCAAGCGTCCAGATGCCACTCAGGAGAACCATCCACAGCTTCCCGCTGAAGGTTCGCTATGACATTTTTATACTCGCTATGACACCACCTCATGCCGAATGGCTCGACCATCCAATTATCTACTTAAAATATGACCGGGTGACAAAGGTCGTCTGGAGGGACTTGGACCCAACTTATCACAGTCTCATGCTCACAGACAGAACGTGCGCCTGGGTAGCTGAGCGGGCTCTATTCTCCCACTTCGTCTTTATGTACACATCGCCTTGGCCTATGGAACTACCACTCGGCCTTAGGCGGAATATAAAACACTTCGCCTACCGCCCGATGAAATTTCAGTACGATTCCTCTCATGTTCTCAACCTGACTGCCATTCGTCGACAGCTACTATATCTCACCACAGTACACATTGTGATCCCACAGAAGGGGGAGAGAGACTTGCATGGAATTACGACTGATGACAGGATATTGATGTATATTGCCCTCCTTTTCCTCATGCGCTATCGAGTCGCTGTCGTCGGACAGGCCGAGCAGGACGGACATGGGGACATCCAATCGGGAATGACCTTACTCCCGGTCAGGCATGCACTGAGGGGGTTAAAAGGATATCGACATCTCCATATGTTCTACCACCCTCATGGCAAGGCTTTGCGGAATTCAATAATTGAATTTGGCTGTACAAATGCCCTGTGGACGAGGGAGGAAGACCTTGGACAACTGGAAGACCGTAAGCCAGTCGTTTCTCACATTGCAAACATGGTCCCAACACTCAGAATGAGGTGCTATCTATCGCTTGCGAGTGTGTGTAGCGGCATTTAGGAGATAGGGCTTATGGCATGAGTAGAATAGCTTGTTTTTGCTAGGAGAGCTCTACTTATTTATGTATTTTTTGTCTGTCATTAGGGTTGTGTTATTTAGTATTTTGCGATGCAGAGCTCCAGTATGGCAGATTGAGATCTCAATACTTTTTATGTTTGAAGGAGCTAAATTGCTGGATTTCTTGTCGGATTGAAGCTCCTTAGTTTCTTTAATACAGTGTACATAAAGTGAGTAACCGGAACTTTCAGTTGGCTAGGCCAGCAAGTTAGGTAGCTGGCAGTTAAAAGCTTGGAACGATGAGATGAAATTGGGAGATGCTTGGTATTCTTGAATTTTATTTGCTCTGTTTGACTGGTGCCGTACCTATAGTTAATCCTAGGTATTTATGTGCCTTAAGTGTACATTGGTATATATCTGATAAAGGGGGGGAAAGAAGAAAGAAAGAGCGCGATGGAATAAGTTCGCGCTATGGGGTAGGATCCGTCAAATGTTTCCACTACTCGAAACCAACAAAGAGCTCCATTAATTTCATTAGTATCCTTGAAATGCAAGCGACTGATGCCCCTGAGGAATACTGTTCCAAAATCCGGTCTGAGTAATTTGCCCAGTAGGTTGTGTAGAGATATGTTGCGTAAAATAGCCTGGAATACACGACCCGGTGGCATTGACGTCTTTCGATGGATATGCCCGATTGGCCTCATTGGACGACAGCATAGACGAAGGCAGGTCGGAAGAATATGTCGTTAGGCTACTCTCTAAGGAGCTCTTTCGACTGATGGAGGGAGTTGAAAGCGGAGATAGAGGAGCGCAAGCGATGTGACTCAGTGGCTGCCTTGCTGGTTGGTTGTGCTCGGTGGAGGAATGTACATCGCTCTCATAGCTTGGCTTATGACAATCGGACATGTTGGAAGCATCTCGCTTAGACTTGACACTGGAATTAACCAGGGGATTGGAGCGGCTATTGGGGGAATGCTCATGTAACTCGGCGTCAGTCCCGGCCTCAGTCAGATGGACATGGGAGACGTGGATTATAGTGTCACCGCCTGCTTCAGTGGTTAGTCGTGCCGAACCTCCTAGTAGCGAGGCAGGATAAGGGAGCCATACTGATTTTGCCGTCTAGGTAGAGCTCTTCCATCTCTCGAACATAGTAAATCTCATCCAATACACGTAAACGCTCTGCCGGCATGATCTGTCGCCGTACATCTTGTCCGGCATCTTTGAGTCTGTCTGCTGTTATCCCATGGCTGTCTCTCAATTCGCATAAAATATGTACAAGAAGCCGAATTCGCTCTGCATCAACGAATTAAGAATCAGTATGGCGCTTCCGATGAGAGCGTCTGGAAGGAATATGGCCTACCAGCTTTCAGAAGATGATCGGGCTCTCTATGCGTGACACCTGTAGGCCACCATTTTGGCTTCGTCAATTCTGGGTCTACTCGCTGAGATGATCCCGCGGTAGTCTTTCGTCCATTGTATGGGTGGTTGACTTGTTTGCGGGGCTCGACTAATTTGACGAAGGCCTTTGCAATTGCTCTGCAGTTAAGCTGTTGAAAGTTCTCAAACGCTTTCTCATAGTAAGTCCGTAAAAGATCCTTCTGTCCAAGTCGAAGTGCTGTCCACCTGATCGTTGCGCCTGGAGAATCTGAGTCCGAATTACGACGGACATCGGAGCTCACGCGCCTGAGGTTACGCCTATGACGCTTGTTATGCAGTGACTGCCATTCGCAAGGTATCATCTCAGGCTGATACCAGCCTGTCTGATGGTGGTGGGGGTGTTGTTGTTGTTGCAAAGTAAAGGGAGTGTTGGACAAAAAGGGTTTGACATCGCCATCCATGTGACTCACGGAATCTGCCGCAGAACATCATCCTGGTTATTACTATGTTCTTCTTATAATCCCCTCATCAACTACCTCTTCACTTACTGGCATGATAACTTTGTAAATCAGACTGCCATCCGACCGTGGCCGATTTAAGAAACCTCTCCTTAACGTCGTTCGTGAAGATGGCTTTCTCATAACTCGCGATAGAAGACGAAGCCTCCACACCGAGCTCTCCATTGCGGTTGATGTATAATAAAGCGAAGTGTGGGTAAGGTAAGTTGAATGTGGTAATCGTCTGCGAGCATTCCTATCCATGGTATCACATCAGACTGTGATGCGTCCGATTCATTGGGGGACTCTTGCTCATACCGGTGCCTTCGACCGAGTCATATCGTGATATGGAAGCATCTGTGGCTGCTCTTCTTCTTTCGCAGACATGGGCTGACCTATCGCATCCATACTGTACTCCGGACTGGTCATACTCATTATACGAGATGAGTGGGATATCGCCAAGGGCTGTCTCTGTTTAAACGCCACTTGTTGCTGGTATAGTTTGAAAGAAAGTAAATGCTCGGATGACAACGAGAATTAACTATTATAGGGACACCAAAAGAGACAGCTGAGTCATGAGGCGTCTGCAGCAATTTAGAATTCCAGGGGGAGTTCATTAAAACCATATCCACAGTCGAGAAGAAGCCAAATATTATACGATGAGGAAGAACAATACCCTTATTGGAGTACGCGGCCAAGAGTGAAAAAAGTACGAATTCTAAATGAACAATGGGCCATGTCAACACGACTTGTGGCTGTTACAATTGACAAATTAATGCAAGGAAAACAAATACCTACACAAGATCGAAGCCACCAACTATACACCTAAATTTTTATTATTCTATAAATGGGGACTGGGCTCCATCGTGGTGCATGACTAGGACATCATTTCCCCAAAAGAGAAAGCGGAGGCTGAGGCTGTTCATAACGCCAAATGCTGCTAAGTCACACCAGAAGCATAGATGATGTCGAGTTTACTCCGTCCAGACATAGGGATGAAATGACGTGCTGTTATTCCTAACACCTGACAGCTCGGTGGCCTGAATTACATTCCTTATTTGGGAGATGACCAAAATGAATGATTCAGTCTGTGGGAACGGAAGCGGCATGCACCGACACTAATGTATATTCCTATTATTTCGCCAAAAGCAACAATGGCCTGGACCATTCTGAACTACTAGTGCGTTCTATTTCGTTGATAAGCGAAGACTTCAGTAAGCCTCATGGACCAGCGCCAATAGCAGAGTGGTTGAGCACAACTCTAATCAGACAATGTTTGGTCAAACGGAATGATGATCTTCAAGTTCGGGCTCTGATACAGTGGTGACCCAAATATGTGCCTCTGAGGTTACGCATGAACATCCTCGACTAGCCGAGTCGACGAGGGTTCTACAATCAACAGTAGGACTCGCACACACATAATAGAAAGGCATTGGCTCGGCGCCCTTTCTACCAATCATATAGCCCGTTATTTGTCTGGAACAGCCCATCGACACTATAGTGCGGGCTTTGACTTTCCGAAAGGATTTCCTTCGAATTTCCGCAGCACTGATGCCCTATTCCAAGTGGGCGTCACATGGTCCAGGGAAGATCTGAACGAACGTCAACTCGAATGGAATGAGACTAACGCGGCCTGTTTCTAGTTTCTCCACAAGGCCCGCTCCAAGGTTCGGTAATGGCGCCGGAGATCCTTTCAAACAGCGACTAAAGCCTTTCTTTTGAGGCGTTATGAAGGTCCTTAGACCTGAGCTGCTGCTCAACATGCTACGTTCTGGAACTATTACCCGCCAGTGGGATTAGCTCCTTTCGTATCAGATCAACGTCAGTTGGGTTCAAAGCGTTACCTCCCAACAAGACCCTGTACGAAGATTGGACATCAAAGTCGCAGCTTGACCGCCGATCGCTTCAATAAAGTTCACCTAAAAACGATAGCAACTCGAAAATGTTGAGATGGTAGACGATGCAGGAGGACTCTTGAGTCTTGACATGCGTGATAGATACTGTTCTTGGCCAATAAAATGAAAAGCCCGAGCGTGGCCGAATATTTATTCTTACAATGAACGATACAGATTGCAGTTCGTTCCTTTTGTTCCAAAGGTATTTTTGGGGAGAGATATACGCTGTTCCACCGTCCCACGGAGAAGATATCCGATCATCACCATTGGATACGCTCATCTCCGGCGAGCCCCCACTGACACTTATGAATTAAATTTTCTGCATTGAGGCAGCTGAAAGACAAAGGAGGAAGAAAAAGCAATATGGGGTCCTGGACAGATCACACTAATTTAGTAGCTATTCAGACCATGGTACGCTGTCGGTGGCACTCGGAAGATTCCTGGAGATGGTGATCAGGCAGGGGGAGGGGCGGCTAAGCCAAATGGCAAATTGAACAGTAAATACCTCCTCTCCTTTGCGGGGAAAGTCGAATTTTCTTTTCTTTCCTTCTAAACTTGCTTTGATTGATGGACGGGTGGCAAGTCCGAATTACTACTGCAACATGATGACAGGGGAGCCATGGGCATCAAGAACAGCCACGTACGCAAGCACCAAATGGTGGCCATACTGAGAGCTACCGGGATGTGGCACTCTGCAGGATGGCTTGCAGATAGGAGACCCGAGCGACACCATAGTAGCGTTGCAAACTGACAGTCAGAATCGCGACTGGCAGACCTTGGGCACTTATGGTGCCTTGCCAGACATTGTTGGGTTTGCTTATTTCTTAACGGTGTTCATAGAATGCCAGTCGATACGAGACGACACTCCCAATCACTCACTCATCTTCTCCAAGTATGGTTATCAGCAGCACTAGTGCAGCTTGAGCACTGACAGAAATCGATTAATCCATTTGGGGCCTGGATACCTGTTTTCTGGCCCTCAAGTCCGAGCCAACTAATTGGGCCGTGGATTTATGAGATATCGAACACATTAACGCAGATCGTCGTGCTTCCACACCGACCATTCGATGAATAACCTCCTGGCTATTGTCGTTGCATACTAGCTTAACGATGAAATCCCGCTGGTACGGACGCAATCGGTAGATGCATCCTTATCGAAAGTACAAAGTACAGATGACATTCAATACTTAATTTATCTCACAGTACACTATTGCTCTCGCGTTGCTGATATTGATGCAAATCTCCCATCTATCCGCGCTTTGACCCCTACCGCCTCAACTTACGATGACAGCCATCATTGCCAATGGAGAACATGACTGACAACCACGCACTTCTCTCTGTAAAGTGCGTGCTGTTTACATGATCTAAAGCGTTACTTCGGTCCATGAAATCCTTCGCTGATACTTACTGTAATTCAACCCGAGATTCGATGGTTCTCAGCACAAAACTCTATCTCTGAAGATCGACCTCGCACTGATCTGCGTTTCATTAAAACGCGTATCCGGGGAAGACGATCTTTTGCCTTGGAAATGGGAGGCTCACCATCTGAAACCACACCAGGATTCAAGAGACCTCCCCACAAGGCCGTTCTCGTTCTGACATTTGCTCGACTCGGATCCCTCGTTAGTCGTTTCTACGTACTAGTATTCCGTAACGCGGATTACATCCAGGGTGGATCCCATCTCATAATGTGTCTAGCTAGGTTGTATCCGGATTTACGATGCATACGGTCGCCAATTACGCTCCACTCGGCGCATACCAAAGTAGGTTTACTCGTACAGAAAAGCGCGACTTCCATGCACCCCTAATAGATTGAAGAAAAGTGCGCAACCACTCGGATGGCGAACCCCCAAGCTCCACTGCCTCATCTCTTACAGAAGTGGGCCCCGCCTCTCCATCGAGTCCATATATAGGAAAAATCCACAATGGCACAACCGCTTTGTGGCTTACGGTCTACCCAGCTGGCAGGACTCGACGGACACAGCCGATTAGTTATCTCAATGCCTGCCCACCATTGATCGAACGCCGATCTGACGGACACGGAAAACAGGCAACCGGAATGTAAGTTTCCATAGTCTATTGATTCTCGACCCAGAGTATCGGGTCTACCCTTTTCATATCTCCATGGAGAGGTTTCCCCACCCATACTCCATTTCGCCTTCAAGTACGTACCCACACTTCAGCTCTTGTGTTTTTATTTATTTTTGTTTTTATTTTATTTTATTTCATTTTTTTCGCCCCCAATCGCCAAAAGTCCAAATGGGGTTGCCGAAACGATATTGCCATAATAGGCAATCTGGGATCGCCTCCATTCTTTGCCATTAGTATATCGACGGTTCACGCCTGGGCTCGTATGCATGGGCTTGGGAAATTCCACTTGTCCAGGCTATACTCCAGAGTCCAGATAACCAACCCACTACCTAGGGGGATGGGGTATCTATCTCCCGAACGCGCTGTGCAGTATCCCGAACTGTCACAAAGCAAGGATAGTAGCTACATGCTGCAATAGGATCCGCCTCTCATGTAACTGCAAATGTCCCGCCGAGGGAATATACCTTGGGACAACCTTTCGTAGGAAGCTGAAACGACCACGTTTATGCTCCGGATGAAATACCAATGCCAGGACCCAGGCCCTCCACGCAACGCAGTCTGTGCCTTTCTCATGTCACGGGAGGATTCAAACTATTGAATATGTGCTCAACTGGTCGGCAAATGTTGGTGTCAAAAGTGGAGACTGCCAGGCCTTTAAGGGGGAATTTGCCACTTTGGTTACTCCTTATGGAGTACGAAATCAATGGGCAGATTAACTTCGCTACTGTGCACTGCCACTGTACATCAAAAGAAAGCAATTCAATTGCCTACAGCGAACCGTTATTCCGTTGCAAGAACCAGTAGTATCGTAGCTATGAACCACGAAGGAGGAAGATCAAAGAACTATTCTACATATCATCAAGAAAGGACCGTTTCCCCTGAAGGCGAATATACCAGTCCGAGTCGTCTAATTATATTTCCGGAGCTGCAAGAGGAACCAAAGTCAATCGCCGCGCCCACATATCATTCAAGGGGAGAGAAAGGTAAAACTCACATCAAGGGTCAAGGATTTACTGCTGTTCTCGGTCTGGTCTCGGTAAATTCCAACCAAGGCCTCGCTGTTCTGGAAGAGACCAGTCTTCAAACTGATGACAATGAACTGCATACCCGGAGCAGCATGATCATGGATGTAGTTCGCAATCCGTGCAACATTAGTGTTGTCGAGGGCAGCATCAACTTCGTCCAGCACAAAAAATGGCGATGGCTGATACGAATGGATGGCAAACAGGAGAGCCAAGGCCGCCATGGTTTTCTCACCACCAGAGAGGTGCTCCATGTCTCGGAAACGCTTAAGCGGTGGCATGGCATGGTATTTGATACCATCAAGATATGGCTCATCTGAATCCTCGATGTCCAGGTACCTATCGAGTGGTAATGTCTCATCAGTATAGGCGCAGGTTAATCGTACACGAACTACCCGTAACTTACGCTTGTCCACCTAATGGATAGTTGCTACTCTTTGTCAAGTCGCGATAGATGGGCTGGATTTGCTCCGATATGTGAGTGAACGCCTTGTTGAATAGCTCTGATCGTTGGCGCATCACTTCTTCGAATTCCTCCTTGGTCTTTCGGGCGTGTTTCCGTGACTCGTCAAAGTCCTTCTCTGTGCTTCGGAGTTTGTTCTCGACACTCTCCAGCCGTTCCATTGCACGTGTGTTCGGAGCCATTTTGTCGAGTTCACTGTTCAAAGACCGAACCTTATCTAGTAGCTCCTCTTCAAGCTTTTCGTCGGACTCCTAGGTGATAGTTAGTACATGTTCTGGAACAGCATAGATAGCATTGCTTACCTCCTTGAGTGTTTCGCCGAGAGAGTCAAAATCAACCTCAATACCATAATCCTGAACAATGAAAGCGCCGTCAGCGCCACCGTTCGCGTCTTCATCAACATCCATTGCGTCAGGATCAGCTGCTTGGACAAGCTCATCAATAGGAAGCTGATCTAGCGGGTTTGATCCCTCGGTCAATGGGAGGTCAATATCCTCGAGTTTGCAGCGCCGAAGAAGAGCGTATCGGCTGGATGAGTTACGCTGGACCTCTGTTTCCAATGCATTCACATTCTTCAACGTAGCTTCCACATCCCTGCTGCGCCTTTGAAGCTCTCTACGATGTTGTGTGAGGTTTTCAGCGGATTGCGCGTAAGATTCCTTCTGCTGCTCCAGACGTTCACGAAGAATTTCAAGCTCCGCATTGTGCTCATCCAGTTGGTCACGAATGCGCTCTTGTTCTTGTTTGAGCTCTTCTATCATATCCTGGTCACGCTGGTGTTGAGTCTGCAGACTGGCGATCCGATCAAGAGTGGCCTGAAGACGCTGCTTCTCAAAACTAAGCTGATTCTCAATTCTGCTCTTTTGGGTTGTGAATTCAAGTTTCTTCTGGGCAGCCTCTTCATGCAGGGATCCCTGTTGAACTTCATATTCACGAATGTTGTTGTACCCAAGGCGCTTGCAGAATTTACGATAGACCTCATCTTCAACATTGCTGACGGTTTCCTGCGATGCTGTGATGGTCTGTTCAAGCTCCGCCAGCTCTTCCTGCTTCTCCACATACTTGGGCCTCAACTCCTCGAGCTGGCGCTTAACAAAGTCCAATTCAGTGTGCTTGCTTTGGAGGTTCCTCTCCAGAGCCTTCAGCTCCTCTTGGGCATACGCCAAGCGCTGTTCAAGACCAACCAGCTCTCCTTGCAGCGTTTCTTCTTCCGTACCTCGACGGTGGCCCTTGGGCAGATTGGCAAGGTCGGCCATCAATTTGTCCTTGAGCTTGAACAGATTCTCTACTTCGGAATCTTCCCAGCGCTTCGAATTCTGCTGAGGGCCTCGGCCACCAGTCATCAAGCCGCCCTTGTGGATAACTGTACCGTCAAGAGTAACGGCCTTGGCATCCACGTGTTTTTCGTAGCAGAGATACTTGGCTGTCGCCAAGTCATCACACACAATGGCGTTTCCGCATGCGTAGCTGATAGCCCTGGACACAGAGTCATCATAATCCACTGTTTCAATCGCGGGGCGCATTCCTCTGTGCATTCCCTTCAGGTTAGAATTGAATGCCTTAACTTGGATAGTCTCCAGAGGAATAAATGTAGCCTGACCGGCTCTCTGATCACGAAGATGCTGGATACACTCTTTGGCAGTTTTCTCGTTGTCAACAACAATAGCATCAAAGTGACGGCCAAGAACAGTGCTGACAGCGTCGGCATATTTTTTCTGCTTCGGCTTGCATAGGTCACTGACGCGGCCTTTCACCCCAGGGAAGATACGCTTCAAAGTCGAGATCAGCTCCTTTGTTCTAATCTCCCTCTCAGTCTGCTTCTTGCCGTCATCAGCTTCAAGAAGTTTCTTCAAGACAACTTGTAGCTTCTCCTCAAGTTCAGTCCTCATCTGCGAAACACGCAGCCGTTCGGAAGTAAGTGCGTTCAACTCCTTCTTCTTGCGTTCGATGTCCTTAGATGTAGTTTTGACCGTATCCTTGATAGAGGATCTACGCTCAGTCAAGGAGTGTGTATCCGATTCTAAAGTCTTAAGCTGCCACTCTGTGCTTTCAAACTTGCTTTTAAGGCTGTTGTGGGCTTCGGCTTCAGTCTTCATTTGGCGCCGCAAATTGTCGAGGTTCAACTGCTCCGCAGACGATCGCTTATTGACTTCCTCTTTCAATTTGTTATACTCTTGCTGGTCAGCCTCGCTCAGCTGAACACCTTGTTTGGTCATTGTCTTTTGCCACTCTGCTTCCCACTGGGATTGGGCCTTTTCAACGACCTTAAAGTCTTTTTCGAGACGTTTGACATTGGCTGACTGCGAGTCTCGCTCCTTGCCAATCTCCGCAATTCGAGAGGCAAACCGTTCTACCTTTTTCATAGTAATGTCGACTTTCTCGTCAATCGGGACCAAGTCATTGGCGGCTTCTTCGATATCCTTCTCCTTCTTCGCGATATTCTTCTCAGCCTTTGCTACCTCTCGACCAACACCCGCGTGCGCTTTCTTAGCTTCCTCGACATTTTTCTCGTACTTCTCAACGCCCCGGCGATATTCCTTGAGTTCATCTTGGTACTTCAAGATCTCTGCACTGGAGTCGTCGATCATGCGCTGGAAATGGAAGAGCTTCCAGAGGATGTGAGTGATGATAGCTTGGTCGCGCTCCTCCGCTTTACGGGCATAATTCTCGGCCTCCCGCTTCTGTTCTTGGTATTGCTTGATCTCGGAATTGATGGCTCGCCGACGGTTGAGCTGGACTGTCTGTTGCTCTGCAGCCTCCTCTGCCTCCGCTTTGAGACGTTCGTACTCAGCCTTGTATTCCAGACTTCCAGAAATCTGCTCAATCAACCGGGTAAGGTCCTTCGGTGATTGTGATGCAATCGCCTCCACATCACCCTGGAAGACCAAGAAGTTGCGCGCTCTGATCAAGATATTCTCCGCCTCAAGAGCCTCATTATATTGCTGCGCAGTCACGATGCGGCTGTTGATACGGTATTCACTGACTCCCTGACTCGTAATCGATCGTCGCCATTGCTGCTCCTCGCCGGCATCGTCCTCGTAGACTGCCATAACCCAAGCTGTTTTAGGATCATTCGATCCGCTAGGGTCTTGTGATTGTTCTCCATCGACTCCATCTTCTGCGTGATCCTGTCCGTTCGGTTCTTCGTCGATAACATTACCATCGGCATCAAGCTTCGAGGTGCGCAGGACACGACCGCGGTAGACAAGATCGCGAAGGTTCGTAGATCGCAAGTGAGAAGACTTGATTCCTAGCACAAAGGAAATAGCATCCATCCTAGTATGATCAGCGCACGTACGTTTCCAGTCGGGGGATACGGAGAAGCGCACGAGTTGGACTTTCCGGACCCGTTCGGCCCGATAATAGATGTGAAATAGGCATCGCCGAAAAGAAGGGTATGATGTCCCTTGTATGATTTGAAGTCTGTATGCCAGTCAGTAATTAAGTGTGTACCATGACCTTCTGAAGGCGCTGCGTACTAAAAAGCTCGAGCCTGATGAGCTTCCCCATCTTGCGACAAGGCAGTCGCTTTTCGGCGACTGCGGTTGCAAGTCTGGTAATATAAATCGAAGCGCCAAAGAACTGCCTCAGGCGACCCAGAGACTCTGGGGTAAATGACAACTGACCGTCGGGTGATTGGAGGGGCCTGCGCGATAGTGATCTGGAAGTCGCGTCACTGACAATTAGGAGGACGCGCCGGGAGGTCACGTGCAGCTGACAATACAACCATGATGTTGTCTTCAACGTTTTTGTTTGTTTTTTTTTTTTTTTTAAATTCACTTAGACTATGCTCGGTACTGCGACATCTATAGAAAAATTGGTTTAATTTATACATGGGAATCTGTTGTACAAGGACAGATCGAGACGCTTCACAAGTTCAGGATGCAAAAAGGCCCCAATCAAGGGGACCAAGAACAATGGCCGTATTAGACATCTTCAGAATGAAAATCACAATCAGATGGCCCACAGCAGGCCAAATTGATCAGCCAGTCATCTAACGCCTATAAGTGACCGGATTGCCAATCACAAGAAAGTCCTGCGATACGAATCCCGCAGAATCCATTCTCATAACACCCTTTTGACCTTCGACCTCCAAGAGGATGAAGTCTTCTTGTGTAAACAATTGCCGGACAGACCTGAATAGTCTCCATAGGAGCATGCTTGTCTTCTTCAAAGGCGCTTTGAAGAAGCTCACGTTCCCATTTTGAGCGGCCTCTGCATGCTGCATGCGGGCCACAGAATCATGCGTCACAACTAGCCGACGAGAAAACGCTATTTGATGAGGTAAAGCATCGAACTCAAATGGTTTCCTGAAAGGAATGAAGCTCCGAACAGTGAAGCGGAGACATGCCTGTCCGTTAGACTGAACAGCATTGACTGTTTTGATCAGCCGTCCAGTTTTGAAGAGGAACACGGTACCCATCACGCTCATCATGACACAAATACCGCCAAAAAGAGCCTGCTGCCACATTGGAAGAGGTATTATCGGATCGCGGAAGACAACGTTAGAGTTGTACACGGAGTAAGCGAAGCAAAATGCTGAAATTCCGTAGGCACCTAGAATATAGCTGCGATGTGATGGCGCTTGGAAAAGTAATACCTGTCCTTCTTTTGCAACTTTTCGTTCTAACTTTCCGAAGCCCTCTGCTCGTCGTCCAGCAAATTTCAGGCTTTGCTCGGTTTGCGGAGATGCTTTGAACTGCGGAGGGCTATATTGTGGCTTGACCTTAACTGCGGCCTTTGGTCGAACAGCACTAGAAGTGAAGTATCTCCATGTTGGGCTTGACACAGACAGCCCGGGGGTCATAGAGGTCCTAGAACACTGCGGCGAAAATGCCCGGAAAGCAAAAGATCTTGCAAACATTATGGTACCCTAGTTTAAGACATAACGGTCCATTAGCATTGGAATACAGTACATAGAGGGACCAAATACGAGGTGGAAATCGCAGAATTCTGGACGGGTATTGGCCTCCGACAGTGCATACAACCTAGAGCTAGGCAATTGAAAGGAACAATAGGAAAAATGGACTTACCGATAGTTCAATGGAGAACTCCGATAGCTCTCAGCAACAGTGACGGACCTGGAATCCGGTCCTCTCCGCGGCAGAAAAATGTTCCCGTCCGGGCGGCCGGTGAAGCTCCCAACAACCTCAACATCTCTACAAGGTCGGTCTCACCTTTTTGCAGTTAAATCCAGCGTTTATGTCTTCGTACAATAAGTTTTAGATCCGCGATATCGCCTCGAGTCACACGATCCACTTGGGTTTCCGTGCGGCCCCATCGACGTGGTGGTGGGTTCTTGATCGTTCCTGTCCCTTGTCCGCCGATACCAATTCCAGCGTCACGGGAGTATCATACGACCGGAGAAAAGCATACAACCCAGAATCTATAGAGAGAGATCTTTTTATATCTAGAAATGGCCTCCAGCTTCACCGTGCGTCAAATTCCGGCCGTGCTTGCCAGACGGCAACCACGCGTACTTGGTACTACGAGACGTAAGTTGCCCGCGGGATATCAAAATGAGAGAGATTCTTTCGCAAAGGCGCTTAGAATATATACTCCTTCCGAGACCTGTACGCTGACATCGCGTTTGACCGGATTATCTAGGCCTGGCATCTTCTTCTGCCGTTCAGACCCAGAACCCCGCCTACCCACTCTACCCATCCGTTATCCAGCTCCTTCACGAGAAGGGCATTCCAGAATCGGAGGTTTCGAAGATTCCGGCGTCTGGCCCCAAGGGCCGTCTTCTCAAGGGCGATGTCCTCGCCTACCTCGGCTCTATCCCAGCTGATTATCCAGCCACCCAGCAAGTCCGGTTTGATAAGCTTGCCCACCTCGATCTGAGCAACATCAAGATCGCCGCGCCGCCCACGCCCGCTGAGCCACAGCCAGTGGCCGAGGAGCCAGTCGCTAGACCTCCACCAACTACCTCCGTAGCCGTTTCGATCTCCCTGGCTACTGTTCTGTCCGTCCAGAAGAAGATCCAAGAGACTTTGGGTGTGAACGTGCCTCTTGCGACATTCCTCGCCCGTGCTACCGATCTGGCCAACGACGACCTTCCCCGTTCGTCTCGCGAGAAGCAGTCCGTCGACGAGCTATTCGATGAGGTTCTCGGCGCAAAGCCTATTCAAACATCCCGAGGCGATTACGTTCCTGAGTTAAACGCAGTTGAAGCGCCCTCCGCCGTTCAGCCGGCCAAGCCCGTTAAGGAAGACATCATCGATATTCTCAGCGGCAAGGCCCCCAAGGCTGTTTCCCGGCCGTCAGTGGTGGAAGCTCCGGCTGGTAGCGCCGCCAATGTCTTCAGTCTGACTGTTCCTGTTGAAGAAGAGAAGAGGGCTAGGGTTTTCTTGGACCGGGTCAAGGCTCTTTTGACGGTTGAGCCTGGAAGGCTAGTTCTATAAATCTTCAATCCATATTGTAAGTTCTAAGAGACTGCGTAGAAGTATGTCATCGGATCATCTGGGCTAATGTTCTATAATCAGTGTAGCATAAGTAATGAAATCGGTCCCAATTAGGTTTGGGGCGCATCTCCAATCGAGAGATTATCGGAGGCTGTGTTATATCATATATACACCTATACGAACCGGAATTTTTTTTTTTTTTTCATCCTTCTCGGGATGCCACTGCTTTAGTAAAGGTACTTAGTGCCGTGCTCAGTGGGCATTTCGGGGCTACCCTGGCATTACCCTGGCATTCTAAGGTCATCTCTCTGAATATCGTGAAATCTTCCCACGCTCACTTACTTGGATATCACGTCGCAGGAAAGAAGCTGGTGGAGAGAACCGGTCAGCTTCTACCCGGAGACGCCTCGAAATGGACAGTAAAAGGTCGATGATTACTGAGAGACAAGCCAGATACTCTAGTTGGATGGATCCAAAACTACAATTCTTTGCTCTCTTTCCTCGGAAGGACATCTATTTCCTCAATTAAATGGAGTGTATCTGTTATTCCTAATAAAAGTGCCGTGAAACCTCTCCAACTTGTTACTCTAGTTAGGGCTAGTTTCTTTTCGAACGTTCAGTTGAGGTCTTGCTTGTGTCTTGTTGTAAGACTGCGAGAATTGCATGATTATATCCAACGTAGTTTCCCAAGGGGCTTTCTTGAAAGGATGGAACTGGATAGTTCGCTATGTTCAAGGTATACGAGCACCACTTTGACATGGCATCGACATTTTATAGGTACATTTAAATCCTGCTCACCTCACAGGGAAGCCACAATGATACAAGACAAACTTTCAAAGCAAAAAGCTTACATAAACGCATACCGCCTTCATTGTGGTACATTTGCCCACTCAGACACAGCCCTCATAGCCCTATGTATTAGTCGGAATGAACTCAGCATATCGTCCACCAGCCGGGGTGAACGTCGCCAGAATCGCATCAATCTCCGCCATCTCTTCATCCGTGATGTCGATAAGCTTACTGTTCTCATTCACCCGCTCCGCTGATGTGGCACCGGGAATAGGAATGATAGTTGGCATCCCCGGACGCCTGGATAACGTTCTCGTCCAGTTAATAGCCAGCTGTGCTGGCGTGCAGTCCTTTTTCTTCGCGATTGCCTCTACCTTCTCGACCAGCTGCAAGTTTTTCTCGAAATTACCCTTCTGGAAGCGAGGGAAGTTGAAGGAGAACAACAACGAATCCTTGGGGAGGTCGTCAAACTTCTTGAACTGGCCGGTTAACATGCCTCTGCCAATGGGTGAGTAGGCGATGACTGGAATCCCATATTGAGCGCATGCCGCTGCGACGCCATTCTCCAAGATGTCCGTAGAGAACCTGTCTCAGTCAACAAATGCGGCCATAGAATCGATTCAGGTAGCTTACAAGGAGAGCTCGGCCTCTACCGCAACCACCTTGGTGTACTTGACGGCTTCGTGAATGGTCTCAGCCCGCACCTCTGACAGCGCAATTCCCCCAATCTTTCCAGTCTGGACATACTCCCTATCAATTAGACCAAAGGTAACATCCATCGGCACAGCTGGGTCGCGGCGGCCGAATTCAAATATGTCAATCTTTTGCTTGCGACCCTTTAACTGAGCAATACAATTATCCAGGCTTCTGCGTGTGTTCTCCGGCGAGGCGTCTGCCTGGTGCGTTTGGGGGTTTAAACCACCCTTGATGTTCAGAACGATTTTATCGGCATCTTCCGGATACTTCTCAAGGTACCGTTCCAGGAGCACGAGACTATTGCAATCAGGGGGTCCGTAGAACTCGCCGCCATTCCAACAGTTGCCTGGAGTCACAAGGGTTAACTACCGTAGATGAAAAAAGGACCAGCAGGCTACCTGCCGGGCGATCAATCACCTACTTCCATTATGGATGGCGGCACGCATAGCCTCGAAGGCCTGCTCTTGAGACGGTGGCGTCGCTCGCCAAGTCAATCCCATCAGACCCAAGCCAATGGGGCCTACTTCCTTGCCAACAATCTCGGGCATCTTTGTCCAATGGAGGTGCACGCTGATAAAGCTTTGAAATCGTTACAATCTGTGATGATGGGTTTCAATACCATTTCGACGGCCATATCCTCCTTTTTGAATTCCAGAGAGAAACTCTTCATCCAATAACAGAGCAAGGAGTTAGCGGCGTTTGACCGGCGTTGAGCATAAGCCCGGCGTTTAATCCCGGCCCAGGAGAATTGACATCCATTGTCGGGTTAACAATTGAGAACGAACTCGGAGTCAGTCGGCAACAGGGTATGTCACGCCTGATTTATGGCGGGTGACTCGTGTGAATAATTACCATAGCAGTGACTTCTAATTAATGAGTAAGTGTACTCCATGGATTAAATCTCATGTTTCACGATTGGAGGGAGGGGCAGTGCTTACCGAGTCCTTAGTAGTAGTTAGTTATAAATACATAACAAATCTCACCCCCACCTGATCAACCCCAAGACTTTTAACCGAAAGATTGAGGAGACAACATAGAATCAACCTCGTATGTTCAAGCTCATCAAACAAGCAACGCAGAACAACTGACGTTTCACAGATCGGCGAGAATCTGAACTTCCGATTGGAAGTACAGTAACATATCAGATCAGATCATCATGGTAGCCATCACCGACCACAACGTCGTCTACGCGGGCGACAAACAGATTCACTACCTAGCAGCAGGCCCTGTAAATGGCCCTCTGGTTCTCTTTATCCATGGCTGGCCGGGCACCGCAATCACCTGGAAGGCGCAAATCGATGCCTTCGCATCCGTGGGGTTTCGCGCAATTGCCCCGGATATGCCAGGATACGGGAAGTCGACAGCCCGCCGCGTGGTCGACGACTACTGTCAAGAGGCCATCGTGGAGGGCATGATGGCTTTGCTAGCCGACACAGGCCGCGATGCAGCGATCTGGGTCGGCCACGACTGGGGCGCAGGCGTCACGTCCTCCGTCGCGACGCAACACCCCGAGGTGGTTAAAGCACTGGTGAATCTCTCTGTGCCATTCCACACTATCGAGCGCGGCTGGCAGGGCTTCCTGCCGTTCGTGAACCGCGAACTCTACCCGGCGGACGAATACGAGTTCGGCCAGTGGGACTATATGAAGAACTGGGAGGAGAACTTCGAAAAAACCGTGGAATGGTTTGACCGTGACGTTGCAGGATTCTGCAAGGCTTCACTGCAACCGAGCCAGCCCCCATCTAGCCGTTTTGCCCAACTGACTGCCAACGTGCGCAAGGCCGGTGGATGGATGGGCGGGGCGCCAAAGCCCCCGAGTGTGGACATGACAGGACCTCCGGTGCTCCCTGCGGAGGTCTTCGACTCGTTTGTTCAGGATATGGAGAGGACTGGCTTTTGGCCAGGATCTGCGTACTACCTTCACCATGCACGGAACGCAGAATACAATGGGAAGCGTGATGGGAAGCTGGACCAACCTGTCCTGTTTATCCATGACGTCAGGGATGTGGTGTGTGATACCATAACGTCTGGCCTGATCGAGCCGATGAGAGAGAATTGTAGTAATTTGACGGAGGCTACCATCGACGCAGGACACTTTGCACAATATGAAAAGCCGGAAGAGGTACAGGCTGCCATATTCCGGTTCATTGTGGAAGAACTGCCGACTGAGTGGCCTGGGTTCAGGACTGCCGGGTATACTAAGAAGAAGAAGTCGGCTTTGTGAGCTTTATCATACTGGGAATATCTGTCATGTCCACATTGAAGGATATTAGGATTTGACTAGGACCTATTTTACGAAGTTTTGTTTGCAGAGGCCATCAGTACGATATTTAGATAGGGTTGTTCCGACTAGTTCGAGGGCCGGGCCGCCTGGGAGCCATGGTAACAGAACTCAATCGAACGTGCTCTCGTTAATCCATTACGTATACTCATGGATAGCAAGCTGGCACTCGCTGTTACTTGTTAAGCCAGCATTCTGTTGTTAGTAAGTTGGGATAGAATAGAAAGGTAGTTGGAAAAAGGTGGCAAGCAAAATGAATATAGATAACATACTACGGTACATGTATACGCGAGCGTCTACTTTAGATCCACAGTGGCAGAGTTCATTCTTATTATTCTTAACACAATGGTCAACACTGCTTCACATTGCAAGTGTCTCCGGAGTGGATGAGACCCTGGAATATAGCGAACTAAAGTCAGACCTGATTTAATAAGTCATCTCATCATCAATCCTGCCAAAAAAAAAAAAAAAAAAAAAAAAAAAAAGGAAGAGAGAAAAAAGGTACATATAATGCGACAATGGAAAGATGAGAGAACTCGAGGCTTCGCAACCACCTGTCCTGAGGAGCAGACGCCGCAGTTGGCCACCTGTCGAACACCATGAGCGCCGTCGCTTACATTTCTGAGTGCACAGAGAGATGCGGGATTGGTTGCGAAAGGCTAGTTAGTGGCCTAGTAACGGAAACAAGGTTGGTTAATGTAAAATCAAACGAAGTGGCGCAGAAACGCAGGCTTAGTGGCGAAAGTGCGTGCAGCACGAATAAGGCCAACGGTACATGACAAAATATGTGATCAAATGCTGGGACACAAGCGCCTCGCAAACAAGCGCCTGTCAAATGCCGTAAACCCACAAAATGCGAGAGATGCCAATTAAACCATGATAGCCCTTCCCCCGGACCGACCAAGGATATACCCAGGATCGAAACAACGCCAAATTCCGTGAACGCCGTGTCTAATGCATATCGAAACCCCTTTGCAGGGTATGTTAAAGATGCCGTAGCACTAAGGTCATCAAAAATATCGATCGTAATATCACCGGATGGTGCCCCATTCCGCCAACTTGCTGCCTTCACGCCCTTGGTCTCTCCCGGACCTCTTGTTGAAAATTTTCCAAAACCGCAAAGTCTCATCACCAGCACCCGTAACCACCGTTTGGCCATCGGGACTCATTGCCAGATACAGGACACGGAACGTATGCCCCGTTAATGATACGATCTGTTCCATACGTGGATATTTCCAGATTACAATCTGGTTCTGACTGTAGCCGTGTGTGCTGATGATTTCGTCCGAATTCTTCGACCAGGCTAGGTTGCAGACTTGACTGCCCGTGTCAACTTCCTTGATCAAAGATCCAGTCGAGGTATTCCAGAACTTGATAGTTCGATCGGCCGTTCCACCACCCGATGCAAGCAAATGATGCTGATGGGGCGACCAAGTAATCGCTTTCACAGCGGCAGTGTGGTCAGAAAATCGATAGAGGGGCGTCTCGTTAAGCTTATCCCATACCAAAAGCTTGTTATCGTTACCACCCGAAGCCAATTGACCGTCTTCTGTATTCCATCGGAGACCGCAGACTTCTTGCTTATGGCCAGAAAGCCGCCGGAGGTATTGATCTGGAGAGCGGACATCTCGGTGATAGATGAGGCGATCTCGCGAGCCGGATGTAAGGATATGATCATTCCAAGCCAGGGCACCTACACGATTGGTATGGCCAATCATCGTTCGTAGACGGCGACAGCGTTCTGCATCCCAGATCTGCACAAGTCCCTTCCCAGTCCCTATAGCAAGATGTGTACCCTGTACGTGTCTCCGTTAGTTCCCACGTCAATGCAGCGATATGCTTTGAATGACTCACCCTTTGAATCCAGTTGACGCTCGTGACGGTATCGTCTCTGAGCTCACATAGCTTAGTTACTGTTCCGCTTTGCGAATTCCACATATAGACGGAGTTTCCAAGGCCAACACCTAATACGTTACTACTTCCCCAGTCCACCAGATTTAAATAGAAATCATCTTGCAAGTCAGGCGCGTCCAGTACCTTGTATGGTACTTTGTTGACATAACGTGGTTGTTTGCGGGGGGTCTCAAGGATGCGCTGGCTATCGTAGCGGATCGGTGACAGACTGTAAAGCTCTGATCGAACATTAAGGTTGGGGCCATGTTGACTCCGGGGGGTTTTAGAAGGGGTGGGATGTCCAGATCCACGTGGGGAGGCGTAGTTGAAAAGGTTCTTGTGGGGTGTCGACGGTGTTATGCTTGCTGGAGGAAGATTGGACACATGCGACGGAGGGGTATGGGAGCGAGTCTTTTCATTGATACCATTACCGAGGCCCAGCAAAGGATCCGGTGATAATGATTCTAGGTCAGCTTGCGGGACAGTACTACCAAACAGCTCGCTCCGTAGGACTCGTGAGTACATCCTGTTTGCTTCCTCCGCTGGAAAAGATTTTAGTCGAAATTTCACTTCGTAAACGTGGAGAAGGTGCGGACTAACTCTTTTGAAAATGAAGCTCCGAGTGCGGCGCACGCTTTTTCGATTTCGAAGGTGTAGAAGGGCACCCGTCCTCGTGGAGCAAACTGTAGGTTGCCTGGAGGTCCTGCCCCTCCCGATTCGGGATAAATCTACTCAGGAGTTTAGCAATGGATCGACCGGACATCCTAGAGTAGGCGCAGAAGAACTGTAGGACGATGGTGGGCCATTCTAGGGGGAACTGTCGTTACTGACCTGTCGCCATATACTCGCTGCCTTTTCCGACTGGGACTGGTCCCGGGTGTTCTCTCGTGAGGGCGCCCAGCGTCCTCGTAATCCTTCAAAGCCTTCGCAAGCGCATCTGGGTCAATGGCCTCCGAGCCATGTCGGGTTTTATGTTGCCTCCCTAGCGAATCAGGATAGAATATGGTCTTTTTTGATGGCATGCTGGGCGGCGTTCTTGACCCAGGTGGGGATGCGAGGTTCAATGCATTGGCGGCACTTCCCGATGGTTTCGCACGTGAAGCATTTCTTGTTGCGCTGCGGGTGGCAACCGTATTTGTGTCGTGGATGTTGTCGCCCATCCTTCTGGCGGGGGTGGCTGATCTCGCCTGGTTCAAATGGCGGTCGAAGGAGGGATGGGCTTTGGCCAGTCTGGGTAATGCGACAGTCGCCAATGTCGGATCGCAAAGTGTATGGTGGTATATAGTAGATCAATTGTGAAAGCGCTTGTGAGATGGTAGATTAGGAAGATATTTTGTGTTTCCCGTCAATCGGATCGCTGCACGGCGCCTTTTTGGGGGGTGGTGGTGAATGAATCGGTTGACGACTACCAAACCCTTCTCCGCCTCCGAGCAATAATCCAGCTAAAGTAGAGGTCTGGCGGCTTGAGAGAGCGACGACGAATGAATAGATTGTACCTCTCACCAGACTTAGTGCTGATTGAAAGTATTCAAGCAACTTGTGGAGGTCATTTGAGACGGACCCGACCACCGTCTGGTGAGGAATGGGATGTTGAAACAACAGTGAAGGTTGGATCCAAGGGCTGGTGATTGGGGCCCTCTTGGGGGGTGACGGAGTTTCGAAGGGGATTCCCTCCCAGTCACGCGTCGGCTGCGCTAAGCCTATCTGGGTTGTTGGAGGCTGTCACGTCTTTTTTGCCCTCTTAGGCTTGATTTCTTATTCTTCAGTTGTCTCCCATTTAAATTTACTAGATCCAGAAGAGACCGATCTTTCACTCTTGTCGTTGGTCCAAAGTCTCTTCAATTCTGAAACGTTGTGGTGCCTCTAGGTAGTCACCCCTAAACGCTGGGACTGATTAGATAGATCATCCCGCGCAACATAGTGCACTGTTACCTGTACTACGGAGAACATGCTCTTGTTTATCCCACGACAACTACAACTGTTTGCAAGGTCACTCAGCACAATCAATACCGATAATAAAGTGCCATTTTTCATTGTCTTTCGTTCTTATGATGCTTTTTCTGATCAGGCGATAAATTATTGATGTCTCAGGAAACACGCGATTCGACTGACGCGACCGGTTCGATGAATGATTGGATCAGCGTCCATCGATAGCTAGTTCGAGGTGCCACTTTTTCGGGTTTCCTCGCGACCGCCCTCATGACACGCGCCCTGAACGCGCGAGGGAAAAGCTTGGACCACAGCATGAAGGAGAGTTTCCAGCCAAAGAAACTATCGCTTCTCCCTTTCCGCGTCGATCGCAGCATAACGGCTTTCCATTGTCTCCCATACTTTTCACTCTGGTTTCGTTTTCTCAAACAAGATCCTGGCCTCTTAATCTACTCCACCCACTTTAGAAATTGCTGAGCCTCCCCCAAGCTCATCAAAGCGACCTTTCAAATTGTTATTGGTTGATCTTAATCGATACCTTAGCCCCAGTTCCAGCACTAGTCGCAGATGTGCCTTAAGCTTGCTGCCTTCTCGGACTTGAAGAGGAAGGACCCCTCTATGTCATGTTATCTATCAATTGTCTAATCGCCTAACTAACCGATCCGGGGCTTCTACTGTAGAAGCCATGAAGCTACGTAGAGTATGGAATACATATCAAATGTCTAAAAACCCATAACAGGCATTGTGGTGGATTGTTATAGAGAAGAGTATAAGTTTGACTTGTCATGTTGCAGACACGGCTCAGGGAGACACAGCTGCATTGTTCATGTCTCCTAAAGTATGGTATTTTACTGCCTGTGCAAGAGAGGGTCTTCAGATGCTCCATGTACCGCGCTACATATTAGTCCTGTGCACTTCCTCCGACCTGTCAAGTCTGAAGTGAATCCGCCGAGTACAGTTTTCCGGTATTCGTCACTACAAGATGGAGTGTATAGGGAGGAGGGACAAGAGTACGTACTATCAGTTCTGAATCCGAATTAGGGTTGAGGATGGTTCGGGCCCCATAAACCGAATCTTAGTGCCTTACCGCCAAGACCAGCCATGATCTCATGTCATTAGAAACTCTCTCCGTCTCCGCAATTTCCATCTCCAACAAAAACAACCACTTGGATCTAGCTCGCGGGGTACCCAAAAATGACTTCGAAACTCGCCCAAAATTTGAAGCAGCCGGCTCTGGACTTCCTGTCCTATGTCAATGCTTCTCCCACCCGTAACTAGCTCCCTTCCTATATGCGTTCTTGGCCCACTTGTCTAACTCCGGCCAAATTCAGCCTTCCACGCTGTCCAATCGGCAAAGGAACTTTTGTCCAAGGCCGGCTTCCAGGAAATCAAGGTATGTGATTCCACCCTAGTGTTAGCGAAAATACTAACTGCATCTTCAGGAAAAAGACTCTTGGTCTTCCACTTGCCGTCCCGGTGGAAAGTATTACTTGACCCGTAATAGCTCAACCATTGTGGCGTTCGCCATCGGCAAGAAATGGAAGGTACATACTAACAACAACCATAAGCTCCCCCCGGCCCCCTTGGGACTGAAGGACTAACAGATATTTATGTGAACTAGCCTGGAAACCCGATCTCCATGATCGGTGCCCACACGGACTCTCCCGTATTGAGGATTAAGCCTGTCAGCAATAAGCGCGGCGAAGGCTTCGTCCAAGTTGGCGTAGAGACCTATGGAGGTGGCATTTGGCACACCTGTAATGAAGTTGCCCATCTTCTTTCCGTGCGTTGCATACTGATGTGATTTAGGGTTCGACCGTGACCTGGGTGTCGCAGGCCGGGCTATGGTACGGACCGGCGACGGCTCCATTGTGCAGAAGTTGGTCAAGATCGACCGGCCCAGTATGGTTTCCACGTAACATTGACTTGAATAATATGTGACTAACATCTTTCGCAGTTCTCCGGATCCCGACCTTGGCTATCCACCTTGATCGTCAGGAGACATTTGCTTTCAACAAGGAAACCCAATTGTTCCCTATCGCAGGCCTTGTCGCTGCAGAGCTCAACCGCACTGGAGATTCTACTGCCACCGGTGAAAAGGCCGCGGCAAACGACGAAACGGAGAAAGGAGACTTCGCTCCACTAAAATCGGTGACCGAGCGTCATCACCCCTACCTGGTGGAGCTTATTGCTGCCGAAGCAGGAGTTAAGCCGGCCGACATCTTGGACTTTGAGATGATCTTATTCGACACGCAGAAGTCTTGCCTTGGTGGCTTGTTGGAGGAATTCATTTTCTCGCCCAGGCTGGATAACCTGAACAGCTCCTTCTGTGCCACTGTTGGACTTATCGACTCCGTTGCCGATGCGTCGGCGCTGGACGATGAACCATCCATTCGTCTGGTTGCCTTATTCGATCACGAAGAGATCGGCAGCCGTACCGCGCAGGGAGCGGATTCAAATGTGCTTCCTGCAATTATCCGTCGCCTGTCTGTTCTGCCTTCTTCTACATCTGGCAATGAAGACTTGGCTACTGCCTATGAGGAGACTTTGTCGACCTCATTCCTCCTCTCTGCGGACATGGCTCATGCTATCCACCCTAACTACTCTGCCAAGTACGAGAATGACCACCGACCGGAGATTAACAAGGGTCCTGTGATCAAGATCAACGCCAATGCTCGCTACGCGACGAACTCTCCCGGCATTGTCCTTCTTCAGGAGGTTGCACGCAAGGCAGCAGAAGACGGTGGAGATGGCGTTCCCCTCCAGCTCTTCGTCGTTCGCAACGACTCCAGCTGCGGAAGCACTATTGGTCCCATGTTGTCCGCTGCGCTTGGTGCTCGCACGCTGGACTTGGGTAACCCACAGCTAAGCATGCATAGTATCCGGGAGACTGGCGGTACATATGATGTTGGACATTCTATTCGGTTGTTCGCTAGCTTCTTCAAGCATTACTCCAACACGTCCAAGACCATCTTTGTTGACTGAGGAGTTGGTTACTTGTGTAAATAGGTGTCTATAGAAAATTCATTGTCTATAGAGCTCATAATAACTCTGTTGAGGTCCGACCATCAATAACCAACATTCATCAGAAGTAAGAATAATACTAACGGGCGAGGGACCTCGCAGATAATTAAAAACCGAATAAAGTTGTTAGAAGCTTTGACATAGGCAACCATGACAACGGACGGGGCCATGCGATCACCAAAGCTACTGGGCGGAGTCGCAATGTGGAGCGTTACATGACTATTGGGGTAGCTGGACCCCTGGGGGGGCTTTCGGACCGAGAAAGGCCCGCGCACATGACTCCCCATTATCGTCTCCCCGACGCATCACAGTCCACCTCGAGGATAGTGGCACCTCACCCTCCTCTCCAGGTCTGCAGTGGCGGCCTCTACCTGTTCGCTCAAATCATCAGTTCATGTAGATGCCATTCATGCCCTCATGACCCCCTATGACAACTCCGGATGTCTATCGAGATGCGGAATACATCGCTGACGTATCCGGCATCCCGTATGGAAGCGTCGCGGACCTCACTGGGCCGCAGTCTGGTGATGATGGCCGCTTCAAGAAACTGCAGTCGGCAGCGAAGGTCGCGTTTATCGATCGGTTACTCCGCGATCTCGATATCTTGATTTACTGCCAGCTATCTGCACTGTATTACATGGAGTGAGTCCCGCCGAGTTGTTGGACTGTAGACGTCACTTCGGGCAAGCCTGCCAAATCAAACCGATGCTGACTGGGTTATGCCTCTGTAGTTGCTCAATCATACTTTTCGCAATCCGTGCTATTGTGCAGCTGATATTCTTCACTCCCAAGGCACCTCCATTTGACCCGACGCGGAATCAGCCATTCATCGGGGCTATCTTCGCCAGTAATGTATTCTGTATGATTCACCACAAGTTTTTCGATCAACCGGAGGCTGGAGAAGCAACAAGAGGCTATCTGCATGGGGGATTGTTGATAGATTTTATTGGGCAAAAGGCTCCCGTCTCGGTAGCCCGGCTTCTAATGTCGGACCTGCTCGTGCTGTTCCTCGACCTGGTGATGCTAGGTCTGATTGTTGAACGGGTGAAGATGACTGAAGTGACTGCTCCCGTGTCCAATATACCGGGCGTAATAGAGACACCCAGCGATCAAGATCATGATTCCGAGGAGCGCGGTGTTCTTCGAAATAACTCGGCTCAGCCTTCTGGCGATGACATAGAGCTTAATGAGATGCGTCCACACGATGAGCATACGGATAACAGTACGGACGAGCAATTGGAACGAACGGAGCTACTGGCGGATCCTTCAGAAAGCGGACGTGTATCTGGCGCCAGGAATAGCCACGCCATGGATGCTTTTGCGTCAGGAGAGGCAGTTATCATGGACCTTGGTATCTTTAACATCATTCGGGATCAATGGCGTCATAGTCCGGCTGCGGCAAGGCGAACCTCTGCTTATATGCCCTCTGACCAGACGGCTACTTTTCTTCGAGAACGCTTTGGACTGCAGATCAACTCCGAGGGACGACTCGAGAGGGTAGCGACTTGATTCGTTGTACTCCTTTTATCTTGTACGTATTGACCTTGGGTTCATACTGGCTGTAACGTGTGTAAATATTATATCAATACATAACCAACCCTGAATACTCTTGACGTTCCAAATGCCTTACATTGTATACACCTAGCAGCACCTAGCTGAGGGTGTTTGTCGAAAGACATCAGACACAATCATATCCACAATTGAACATAGCATCTGAGACAGCAAAATACATAACAAGTCATCATAATATTACATAGCAACAAGGGTATGCCATTCACCAAACAAGAAACAGAAGAAAGAAAACCTCTAAGGAGCGGGTGGCTTCTCATCCCCTACACCCCCTTCCTCTTTCGACTTGACCCTGCGATCCAGAATCTCATCGACGATACCCATCTCCAACGCCTCCTGAGCCCCCATGAAGTAATCTCTCTCCATAAGCTTCTCGATCTCGTCTAGCGACAACTCCTTCTTCCCCGTCAAGTGACGCTTATAAATCTTATTCAACTGCTCCCGAACCCGCAGGATCTCCTTCGCATGGATGGCAATGTCAGTCGCCTGTCCAAAGTAGCCGCCCGATGGCTGATGTATCATGATCGACGAGTGGGGCAGACAGTAACGTTTGCCGGGGTGCCCGCCGCAAAGAAGAAGCGAGCCCATGGATGCGGCCTGACCGACGCAGATGGTGCTCACGGGGGAGGCGATGTAGGTCATTGTATCGTAGATGGCGAGGCCTGCTCAACAGTTAGATCATTGCTATACCGTCCCGCACTATACAGGATCCATAATATAGCGTTGCTTTGGGATGGGAAACACGAACCCGCTGTGACCGAACCTCCAGGGGAGTTGATATACAAGTGGATCGGCTTCTGGGGGTTATCGGCTTCCAGGAAGAGGAGTTGGGCGACGATAGACGCCGACATGGTTTCGTCTACTTCGCCGTTGAGACATATTATGCGTTCCTGGGGAGATGAGTCAGTGTGGGGTCGTTTCTGGGGTGTTGAGCTCTCGAATTGGTACCTTTAGAAGTCGGGAGAAGATATCATCTATGTGATGTGGTTAATACTGCGGGCTTTCCTTTTCTTTCTTTGCGTTGAAGTTGACGTACATGTGTGCCAGCCCCCTCCCTGAGATACAGTTAGTCTGTCTTCCCTGCGAAATGAGCTGATGAATCCAAGGGAACTCACTACTGTCTCTGTGATGAATGGCGTGGGAGTCCAGCCCCGCGGCGGATTGGTCTTTGATAATGACGGGACAGAGCTGGTGAAGCTCCGCGACAACACCGGGAGGATAGAAGAGCGAGGAAAGAAGCGACTAAGCCGCTGTAACGAACGAGCAGGGTTCATTCTGGGAAGAGTATCTGCCGACAGACAGAGAATTGTCACTATCAAGAAAAGAATGGAAGCGAAGACAACCGGACTCCGATCGCATCTGAGCATAAGGTCCGCCGCCAAGCTTCGGAGCTAGAACAGCATGGATGCGGTTTAGCGCCGCGGAGTGTGTGGAGTTTAGTTTCTTTGGATTTGGAAGGGTAACCACTGAGCAACTCTCTCTCTCTCTCACACTTACACTTATCTGATCTTCCCATCTATCTTCTTCTTCGCGAAGCACACCATGGAGTGCCTACACGGCCGTATTTCGTACGCCTCGTGGCGCTTGAGAGTCTTTCAACGCCTTTTCTTATCCTCCACGGAACTCAATGGTCGGAGAACTGTCTCGAGACGTGCAATCGACTACCCAACCACTCCGAACGGATCACAATTTCAATATTCCGAATACCCAAAGGAACCGGGGCAACATGATGACGTGGAATCCACCGCCACTGAAGCAGAGGAGCCTCGACTCTCGCAAACTCTCCCCCAATCCCCCCTCATGAAGACCGTACACCCAAATCTCGAGAAGAAACACAAGAAGCGAGCCGCAAAACCCGAAGACCTGGAGGACCTCCGTAGAAACCCCTGGGCAATGGCCCTAGCCTCACCACCACGGATGTGCTCCGTAACGGGGACACGCATTCCTAGGGCATTATTGAGCGACTGGGGGATGCTTAAACGACCCGGATCCGACGGCCTATGGTTCATGCCCGTGGGGTTACTAAAAGACGAAGTGGCCGCTGCTGCCACGAAAAATAAATCGCGGCCAGTGTCTTATTTGGACAAGAGCATACGGCACCTTGTGATACGGTTCGTGGACCGTCTCCCGCTATTGAAGAAATTGAATTCGGTGTTGGCGTCGCATGTGTACGGGACGAGGTCGCCCGTTGTGCGCCTATTCCCCTATCGGTGGAAACATCCCCACGGGCCTGTTACTGTTCGGGAAGAGAAACAGATCATCTGGCGGGAAGATATGCCTGACTTTGTGCTGTCCAGAATGAGGGTGGATGTGGTCAAGCAACTTAAACAGGCCTGCAATAAGTATAAAAGATTGGATGCTACTAACCGCGTCTGGACGGCCATCGACCTCCATGAGTACTCCGAAGCGGCTATCATGGAAGAGTTGAAGAGGGTGAAACCCTTCACGCGCATGGAATGCGGTGCGGTGTTGGTTATGGGCACTTTGATTAACAGCCAGACTGGGGTGATTGAGTCAGTCCCACAAGATAAAGCAACATCCAATGTTGTGGGAACACTCCCTGAATATCTTATGTTGCCGCATCTCCCATCCAAGGTGCCTGTGTTTGAACTTGGGCAGCTTTTCTCCAAGAAGGAGTTAGAGGAGATCTGGGGTTACGATTCGCGCTTCCAGAGTCCAGCTTTGTATTTTAGGCCGAATGACAAGATCACGGTTGATGCGATGCTGGCGCTGTGGAAGCTCAAGGGGTTTCTCAGACATGACTTGGTTGGCGAGACTCCAGGCGACAGCAATGGGTCACAGCCATGATCTTATTTGAAGCTAACTGCTCTAATAACTGAGCACAAGGTTCTGGTTACGCACTATATCTTCTTCGCCTGTATGGCGAACCGACTTCTATGTATCTATCTAGTTTTCTAACTATCTCTATCGACAATGTATATCCTTCTCTGTCATATCTAGTACTCTAACTTTAATCTATCATCAGTTCGATCCCAAGAGATCCGAAAGCTTATCCAGATACGCCAGAGGCCTAGTAGGCCCTGTCTCGAAGTCCTCCTTACTGCTGACACCAGTAAGGACTCCCAGTGTACCTCCAAGCTTCCCTTCCAGACCGAACCGAATATCAGTGTTCGCACGATCACCAACCATGCACGCACGGTTCCGGTCAAACTTGAATTTCCCCTCAATGGCATCCATCATCGCCTGGTTAGGCTTACCCAACGAGACCGGCTCCTTGCCCAAGGCCATAATCAAAGGCGCACTCACAGAGCCAGCACCAGGGAAAAAGGTCCCCGAGTTCGGGAGAGTAGAATCGATATTCGTCGCAAGGAAAACAGCACCCCGACGAACATAGTGAAACGCCAAAGACAGCTTGAGGTAATTGATATGGAAGTCCAGTCCCACCAAAACCACCCCGACTTCGGGATCCAGCAGCTCCGGATCGCCCGCAGCAATGCGCTTATAGTCCTCAGGCGCTATGTCCCGACGATACGCGGGATCAGTACCACCGATGAAGGGGACATTCTCTGAGCGCAGCTCCTGCTCGATACCTGTTTCTCCTAACACGAAGACTTTGCGTTTGTTCTCGGGAAGTTGCAGAATGCGGGAGATGTAGATTGAGGCGCTATATGAGGAGGAGAAGATCTCTTCCTTTTCTTGTTGTCAGCCATCATCTGCTTTGTGGATGGGCCTCCGGGTGTAGCTGATGTTTACCGTTGAGCTTGGAATGCCGAGGGAGTCTAGTTTCTTCTGGTAATCGGCGCGCGACTTGGTGCTGTTGTTCGTGACGAACACGACTTGCTTTCCTGGTTGCGACGACAAATGCAGTTCAGTCTTTGTGATCGAATGTGTCTCACTGCGCTTCGGCCGTCGGGTGCATACCTCTGCTTCTCAACAGCTCCAGTGTCTCGTTCGTTCCGGGGAAGATATGGTCGCCAGACCAGAGGACGCCTGTATCAATGGTCACTTTTTAGTTTTGCTATCACACTGGACTAAATATCGAGGCATCGTGGGGTCCGAAAGAATGCGAAACCGAGGGTTCGGGGTACCAACCATCGCAATCAAAGAGGAAGACCTGAGGCAAATTATTGATTAATCTTGTACTCGCAATTTACTAATTCAAATAGCAAGAAAGAAACGAAGGTATAGAATCAATACTCACGTCGAACTTGTCTATGAACTCGCGGATTCCTTCACCGTCTCCGGTCAAATAGCGGGGTGATTCTGCCATTGCGGGGTATGTTTGAACGACTTCTGAAGGGGGGATCTGGAATGGCTAGTCTAGCGATTCTAGTTTTCTGCAGGAAAGCGATATTTCAAGGGCTGCGAACAGAGTTTACAGAAGTTTGACACTAAAAGGGTCATTCCAAAATTGTTGAATGCTTGGCTCACTGTCCGGTGACGCTTCGGAGAGAACGGCGAGCGGGGCCGCACGTGGTTCTCGACTCAGGCACACCCTCCGCCTCATACGTAATTATGGACATTCTAGAACAAGTGCAAGCAATTGGATGGATGTTCAGATATATTATTTTTGGCATAGGCTACCAGTTGTTAATCCTTTCCTCCATCTCATGAAACCTCGTACAGTCGTAACTCTTCGGTCTTCGCGCCAGAGAACAGAACCCATAGTGGCCGCGCTACTCATTCAGCAGCGGAAACCTGTCCAGCTGAAACATCAGGACGAGCCATGTTCCGTTGCGCCCGTGCGCTGGTGGCTTCAGAGCTTGAATCCACCGTTGGCTTGGGACCATAAGCTTGAATGAGGGAGTCCGACAGAGGTCTACTGTCGGATAGTGTGATTAGAGTAGATCCGCGGGAGATATCCTCATACGTGTACAAATGAATGGCCATTGAGATTGTATCGTATCTCATTTACCAGCCTGGCCACTAGGCGCCACCCAAGATACCAGAGATCTTCAGAGCCACGTCCAAAATTGACAGATGTTCATCTGCACCGTCGACCAAGCGCTTATCCATCTCGGAGAAAACCATGACTATCTTGTTCTTCTGAATATCAGGGATGGCATCATTGTAAACAACTCGGCGGTAAAGCTTGTCCGTTGTCAGCATCGCGCATTATCGAAAAGCTCATATCAGAACATACCTGTGCAAGCAATTGCGTCGCACTCCACCCATCCGCAACAATATCCGTAGTTACCTTCGAGACGGCCTCGTAGGAAGAACCGATCTTCTTTGGTTGCATAGCTTGAACCAACTGATCTAGAACACTCTCTGGGATCACACCAGCAATCTCCTCTACCATCCTCACAGTAATTACCTGTGAGCTAGCATCTGTCATCTCAGCGTCCTCCCCTCCATCCTGTTTGCCGCTATTTCCAGTGGCTCCCACCAGCCTAGCTCCACTTTGCATGTATGTGATTGCGCGTCGCAAGTCACCATCACTGCACTGAATCAATTTGTCAACGACACCATTCTCCAATTCCAGGTTCTCTACTTTCGCAATCTGTGCAAGTCTGTCGCCCGCAGCCGAGTTATCCAGCGGTTTGAAACGGAACTTGCTGCATCGACTGGCCAGCGGTTCAATGATTCGGGTAACGTAATTGCAAACAAGACAGAAACGTGTGATTTTACTATAGGTTTCCATTGTGCGTCGAAGAGCAGATTGAGCATCCTGAGTCATGCTATCTGCTTCATCAAGGATTATGATCTTGAACGGTGGGCATGGGTATTTCTCGAAGTATGACTTGTCGACCCCTGTAGGGTGACTGAGTTGTACTCTAGCAAAGCCCTTGACCTTTTCACGTACAATGCCAATACCACGTTCGTCCGAAGCGTTCAATTCGAGGATACGTGAACGATACAGAGCAGGACCAAATAGGGACTTCGCGAGGGCGAGAATTGTTGATGTCTTTCCGGTACCGGGAGGGCCATAGAAGAGCATATGAGGCAACTATTTTTATTTCCAGTTATGTTAATGGTTGATTGGTTTGTCTCAAGTAGGGCTCTTAACACACGTTGGAGGCTTGTAATGTTCGTTGGAGAACGTTTGTTGTATGGTCCTGAGCTGCGACATCATCTAGCGTTTTTGGACGGCTGAAAGAGATTGTTAACCATATGTCTCTGCCAGGTCCGATTTGGAACAGTACGTACTATTTTTCGACCCATGGCTGTTGCTGCGCATGTTCCTCTTTTCCATCTGCCGGCTTCTGCTTCGAACTGCTTGATGCTGCGGCCGCAGCACGGGCTTTATTGTTGAAAAAGTTGGCAGCCATGATATTTCATCCAGAGGCGAAGACCGGATTTGTAGGAATTGAATCCAATTTTGCCAATTTGGTTGTTACCGATTATACCAGTCTCTCCAGTAAAGCTCCCTGGAAATGACGGAGGACAAGCGTGTTCGAACGCGTCCCCACGTGATACGCGATTTATTGATGCCAAGACATTTATTGCTTTGACCAGAGGAAGTACAATGTGGATCTATATATGAAGCATTAGAAGTAGACGACAACTCAATGCTTCTTCCTATTTTTCTTGAGAATTGCGCTCCCCAGGCAGAGTAGAACGATAACGATGTTCAATTATCACTGTACATATGTGGCATTGATGTTATCGTGATCACTGATTACTATTTGTATTTTTTTTTGGCTAATTTACTTATAGCTCATCTTTCCTGTTTTCTAGTACTTCGGTAGCCTCATACATCCTCTTCTTCGTATTTTGAGGGAGTTCCGCTTGCCTCTGTTTCTCTTCTGGTGAAATATCATCAATGTTAGTCTCATCAATCTCCTCTTCTTGTTGTTCGGTCAATTCTGTTGGCTCCTCTTTAGATCCCATGTCATTGTCCTCAACCATGTTACCGATATGATCAATCATGCGGTCTTCTTTTGCCTCCGCAACGGGAGGTATGTCCCAGATAGCTTGGCCGTCGGCAGTTTGAACATTTGCCTCGGCCTCAAGAGTCGGAAGCGTCACCTCCTGGGCTAAGCTTTCGCTAGGAACAGCAGACGGGGAAGGCTGAACGGCTTTGCTGGATAGACCAACCGCGCCCAATATTGTGAATACGAACTTCGCTGCTAACCTAACCGGCAACCATACAAGCCACCACATAGGTCCGTATAATATCCGGCGAAACAAAAGCCATACAATGGTGCCAATTAGAATGTAGAACGCAGTTTCAAGATACCATGTGTCGGACTTTTGCGAGCGAAGCAGCGAGCCAACAAGGTTCCGTGACGAGGATAGAAGAGTATCAAGGCTTGTATAAGATTCTGATAGCGATGAAAGCGCAGCGGTCGATTGTTCTGTAATGCAAATTAGTCAGAGCCAGAGGTATCAGCAGAGGAGGAAACAGACCTAGTGTCTCTTGTGCAAATTGACTCCTAGATAACTCTGCCTGCATCAGATGATGCGTTCTCCGCAATGCCGCGGTGACATCACTTGAGGTATTGAGCAAAACATCATCTTGTGTTAATTTCTCAGTCGACTCTCTCTTCCTTTCAGCGCTTTGAGATCTCGAAAATAGCAACTCCCTTTCTTTGCGCTTGGCGATTTCCGCATTCCTCTTCGCTTGTAATTGAGCATTTCGGAAGTCTCCTCTCGTTCTGTCATGAATCCATTAGTTTCGCGGAGAAAAGGATACCAGTCGTACATGTCGCACAGCACAGGCAATGCGATATAGTCCACTTACTTTTTCAAATCTTCCGCCAATCTCCCTGCCAAAGCAACAACCCTTTCCCGTTCTAGCTCCTTCTCATTATCCACTCCTTTCCGTCTGCCTTCTGGGGCAGTTTCTAATGCTTCAACATCAACCCTCAAAACCTCCAATTGTATCTCTGTCTCTTTCAACAGACTATGGATCTCTGCCCCTAATTCTAATCGAGCTTCATCGCCTTGCCCAACGGCGGTCGTAAAGTTCCGCAATCGGGACACGAGAGGGTGAATCTGCGCCAACGATGTCGAGAGCTCTTTTAGGCGAGCTTGAAGGGCGGATATAAAAGACATATTCAAGGTAGCATGCAGAGCGATGTTGTGAACATTCAGTGATGTCGGATAAGGTTGGTATCACGAATCGAAAGGCGGTTCTCTGGCGTGTCAAACTTGCATATAATCGTATTAATTTCAACCAGTTCTCTAGTGACCTGCGCCAGCTTCGGTAATAAGTGGTTCACAAATAAACAAATGTTATGCCAGCAGTAGAAGACACAATTCCATCAATACGGCCAATCTGGCCGCAGCGTCATCGGTCCAGGAACAATTAACTATATCCAAAATAGAAGGCGGTATCAATATAGAAAGGCGGTCTATGGCGTCGCGCTGATCAGCCCTCGTGAATCCCGACCGTGGAATAAGGCTTCGTTCGCTGGTGTAGTTTGATAATTGTATCTCTACAGTAAATAGGCTTTTCCAATCGATAAATAACTTAATAAGAGGTAAATATGTAAAAATTCTAACGCAATTTTAATTTTCGAACAAAGTCATTTGTCGCTGGGTATAGCGTGTAAACTCTGAACCATACAAAAGATACACAATTCAGTGAGGCAATTAATAGAGTGTTCAAATTATTCTGCCAGATAATTCTACAGTAGAGAACCGCATCCAATCAATGTTTGCATCTCCGTCAAACACAGAACATTCCTCTGCTTCCCGACGCCTGGAGAAAGTCGAGGTAATTTTCTCGGGTTTGATATACAACCGGAATTACGGCGTTAATCCCCATCATTGACGTTGCAAATTGAAGATATCCACAACATTGAATCCCTTACTGTCAAGGCTACATTCAGAAGCCAAAGCCGCGCGCAAAAGTCAGTCATCCGACCAATCAATTTTAGGACACCCAACTGATTTGATCCAACAGACATCCAATTACTCAAGCTCTCCGACCCAACAAGATCGGGTCCAATTCTTCAAGATGACTATTCCTGTCCAAACGATCACCTCCCTCCGCACAAGCTTCAACCCTTTCTCTAAATCCGCCCGCCCCTGCAGGCTTCTACTTGCTATCCTTCGCAATCCCAATACCGCCCCGGCATCCAGCCCTACGCACATCGATATCAAGGTTAAACAGCTCCCGCGTGTCTCGACACAACAGCCCGAGGTAACGGTGGGCTTCAAGGGAGGAAAGGAACTCAAGATCGAGGTCGGAAAGCGCCAGCTGAAGATCGGCGATGTCATTGAGGAAATTGCGCGTGTGGGACGGGCTATCGAACGAGAGGAGAGCTTGAAGGGTTAACTGAATTTCTTGTACGCAAATCCGTTGTTATTATCGTGGTTGATTTTAGGGTCCGCCTATGGCGCTTGGAGATCGGGACTATTGTACTTTTACGTCGCAGATGCGAAGCGGTTGAGTTACCGGGGAAGCTCATCGAAAGCATTATGATACCGTTACTTTGTGTATATACTACCTAGCCATCGAGGGATACTGCATTTTGAGATGTGTTTGTCTGCATTATCTAATGTCTCCATTTTGCAGAATGCATGGTTTGAAAGTCAAATCTACGAACTATGAAACAACATCACAAGCACGTTCTTTGAAGCTTAGTGGAGGTTGTAAAGTAATGCGAACAAGACAAACAACAAAAACAATGGAAGATCAAGTGAAATTACGTGGACTCGCCTATGGGCTGGATCCAAAATTGTGGGACTTTTATTTACTTTAGTTGGTATCAATTTACACAGCAGCACCGGAGATGAAGAACCACTTGTCAACGCTGCCATCAATAGGGGCAGGGGGGAGGTCCTCGCCCCGAGGGATGTTGGCAAGCTCGTCGGGCTTAGCATGGTCGGGGGAGTTCGCAACGGTGACGTTCTTGCTATAGAATATGGTCAACATAGCTAGCCTTCTCATGGAGGAGAATGTATACTTACATGCTGATGTCGCCCTTGGGAGACTTGCCAGTCATGAGCTTCTCCCAAGCATCAGCACACTCACGGATAACCTCGAGAGCGTATCTGATACGAGTGTTAGACATCATACAGAATTTAGAATGACAAGGGGTATCAAGCATACTTCTTGTTCTTGCACTCGCCGGAGAAAGCGAACTGGTTCTCGGGCTTGCCGTCGGGGATTTTGTAGATACGGAACCACTCGTTGGTGGCGCGGAGGAGGCCAGGCAGGTGGCGCTCAACATCCTCAACGTCGTTCAGCTTAGAAGCCAGAGGATCCTTGATGTCGATGACAATGACCTTCCAGTCGGTCTCTTCCTCGTCAAGCAGGGCCATCACACCAAGGACCTTGACCTGCTTGACCTGACCGGGGTAGCCAACAAGCTCACCGATCTCGCAGACATCGAGAGGGTCGTTGTCACCCTTAGCCTTGGTCTCAGGGTGGACAGTGTTGGGGTCCTCCCAGGTCTAAAGCAAACCGTTAACAGGCCGAATTATGTGGCATCTGTAGCAATGCGAAACATACCTGAGGGAAGGCACCATAGTTCCAGAGGTAACCCTTGTGGGGGAAGCAGTTACGCACGTAACGGAGCTTGCCCTTCTTGACATCCTGCTTGATGGGGTTGAGGAACTCCTCCTTGGAGATCTTCACACGTAATCAGCGTCGGTACTTTGCGATATTGAGTGGTTCCGCCCCCATACCTCCTGCTTGGCGTTGGTCCAGCGGGGGATCTCAACGACCATGTTAAGGATAGTCTGCTCCTCGTTGGCGTAGAGAGGGATATCGTGGAAGGGAGAGACGGGCTGGCCATCCTTCTCAATGTAGACACGGTGCTCCAGGGTGTTGGCCTGGGCGATCTTGCGAACGGTGTAAGGCATGGTGGGCGACTGCGGCGGGGTAGCGGATGAAGAAAAGTGTCGAGAAATTAAAGCAGCACGAGTTGTTACGGACGAAGCCGAATGAGCAACTCGGGGGGGAGGAGAGAAGGGTGAAGTAGACAAAACGGCAGATGAAGGAGAGGAAGAAGAAGAAGAAGAGAGGAGGGAGGAGGGAGAGGAAGAGGAAGGAGGGGTGGCTTGTTTAGTGGGGGGAGCCAACGTTGCGGATGTGCGTGATACGCGGGCGACAATCGGAGAGGCGGTGGACAATCGGTTTAATGGAGCTGTGCGCAGTCTTGGAACGAGACTGGTGGATGACGACCCCAGGAACATTGGTTGCGGGAAAAAGAAGCTGCAAGAACCCGTCTCTGTCGGTTCAATTGGAAGTTTAAATACCGGTAGTTTTGCTGTACAATCGCAGTTCTATGCTCGGCTTGTCTTGTGAAGATTTAAAGGAGAGGGAATTTGTCGGGAAGAAAATCGGTGCCGGGACGCCATTCCGAGGTTCGTTGCTATGTTTGTTGCCAAGCGGGTCATGATTATTCAACTATATAAATAATCTTCGCTATCTATATACAACTATATACTTTAGAGATTCTTCGCTTTACAGTCAATCGCTATTTTGGTGGATTCGTACACATGAGTAACCCATATAGACTAGTTCTCTCTCTATAAAAATCATGATGTGGCAAAAAGGGGAGTGAGAAGAGGAAACCTGGTCAATTCCATTGTCAATGGCCGTCCCGGTGAATCAATCCTATGGACTTGCTCCACTATACTGGTCCCGCTCCCACTCTTGGTTGCTGGGTTGCTGGGTTGCCTCTGAGAGAGTCCAGGGCTGTCTTATCCAACAAATTCAGCCTCACTTGGTATGAACATCCAATAATCGAATCATACTCTTCGTCTCACACGGAGTGGGACCTCAAATCTAAAGTACAAAGAATCAGAGTTTAGGGTTTTTGGGCGCTGGTGCCTGAACGCCTGAAATGGCGCCATCAGCAGGGCTGTCACGTGTGTGGTTCCCTTCGTATTCTTCTTGTCAGACACTAGGATAATGTGCCAATGCACTAGTGTGATTGACTTTTCAATGGGAAGATTGGAGTTTCACAGATAATAGCTGGAAAATAGAAATGTTTGAATAGATCACTAAGATGTATACCAATCCCTTCTACATCGTAGACGTGATTACTGTACTCTGTACTCGGCCCCTATTTACTTGGCAGGTACCGCCCGGGAATATGCAATACCCGTCACAATACCCGGAGTGAAAAGAATGCACAGGAAATTTTTAACTTATCGTCTATCTTCACGTGATATTGACTTTTTCTCTCCGCCTTCCCAGGATAAACTACTCCCCATGACTAACTATACCATCGCCCCACGAAGTCGATATCTTGACCGTCTGAGTCAACCAGGGCGAGACAGACAAGTCTATTACAGATCACTTTACCTTTGAAGTATGCTATGCTTAGATTTCTCCGCTCCGCAATGACTTCACTCACCACACCACCTCGCGTTCCTATCCCCGCGAACGGGGTTGACTATCGTGGCAAAATAGTCCTTGCGCCGATGGTCCGATCAGGAGAATTACCTTCTCGCCTTACAGCCCTTAAATATGGTGCAGATCTGGTCTGGGGTCCCGAAACGATTGATCGCGCGCTCGCCGGCGCCTCTCGCCGCGTGAACCCTCGCAACGGATGCATCGAATATACGAGGCTGCCGTCGAACGGAGGTCGCACGGAAGCAGCATCACAGGAATCGGTTATTTATCGCCTTGATCCGGTGCGAGAGAAAGGGAAACTCATCTTCCAACTCGGTACAGCCTCGCCCGAGCTCGCTGTGGAAGCCGCCAAGATGGTCGCTGGTGATGTTGCTGGTATCGATGTGAACTCCGGATGTCCGAAACCATTCAGTACAAGCGGCGGCATGGGTGCGGCGTTGTTACGGACACCTGATAAACTGGTTTCAATTCTGGAGGCGCTTGTCCGCGAGGTTGGCAATCCATATCAAATCGGTATCTCCGTGAAGATCCGCATCCTTGAGAAGTCGGAGATTACAGAGGCGTTGGTCTCACGGCTCGTCAAGACGGGCATTACAGGCTTGACGGTCCATTGTCGAACACCGGCCATGCGTCCTCGCGAACGGGCAATCCGCGACCAGCTACGTATGATCCGCGACATCTGCCATAACGCTGGTGTCGCATGCCTCATGAACGGCGATGTGACCTCCCGTGACCAGGCGCTGGCTTTGATGGAAGAGTTCGGTGTAGATGGAGCAATGATTGCAACATCCGCCGAGGCTAATCCTTCCTGTTTCCGAAGCGAAGCAGATGGGGGTTTGCTTCCTTTCAGAGACGTCGTTCACGCTTACCTAAAGTTCTGTATCGAGTCCGAGAATCGTTTCGGTAACACCAAGTATCTACTGAATGTCATGATCCCGGGCAAGAACAAAGAGTTCCAGGACGCAAAGGGTTCCAAGAACTATGCTGATTTCTGCCACATGCTGAGGTTCGACGATCTCATGCCAGCTGCGCTCCAAGTCGATGAACTTCTAAACCTCACGGGAAAATCAGCTTTTTTCAAGGAAGAGACAAGGAACAAAGTTGTCCAAAACGCCATTGAGAATAACGAAACTGCTCGAGCAGCCGGTGGTGCTTCAAGGCCGAAATCCACGTCCCCCGCCACCAGCGGTGTGGGACCAATTCGTACTAGCTCCATCCCTGCCCCTACGAAATCGAAGCCTAAGGAGAACGAGACGAATCCCGAAATCCCTGAATCAGCTTCTCAGGCATGCCAGAAACAGGAAGTCGCCGCATGAGCTCGGGACAGGCTCTTCTATCAAACTCAGTTTCATAATGATTAAAAGTCCCTACTATTGTTCCCTCTTCCCTCCGCTTATCTGCGCCTCACCTTTTCTACCTTTGTTGTTGTCTTGATCGCATTATATGGTGTTGAATTATCGGAATATTCTTTGGTGTTCATAGTTATAGATTCCCTTGGTGTGGTAAAATCCAGTCGGTTGAAGACTTCTGAATTTCAACGGTACATACACGAATATATCAAAATCATGGATGTCATCATACTATTCTGATATATTAAAATTCCCACCCCTACCATTCCCAAGTCAATCGTATCGTACATGTCTGAAATGAATGACGTTGCCAACGAGGTAATAGAATCAATCAGATCATTCTCTTTGATCTATTAGTGCTCATAATGTAAAAAGCTCTATAAATAGCCAGTTCTTACTCCGTCTCTATAAGCAGAAAAGCATCAGGAAAAGCGAAAAGATCAAAAGAAAGAGGCCGTTAGGTCAAAACAGCCAACACAGCCCCAAGATGTTGCTAACTCCATTGTGACACGACAGATGCGTCCAAACAGGATCGGATACAACCAAGATATTGAGTGCGAACCATGACAAGTAAAAGCACGGTCTGATATCATCACACTCAAGAAGGCAAGTTGTATCCCATGACAATGTGCAGACAAGTAAAATCGCTAATACAACGGCGATGCAAACAGAGGTTCAGCAAAAAGTACAGTCGAGCATGATAAATCAGGAAAGAAAACGAAATGCAATCGGCTCAGGCCCTGGATGGAATCTTCAGAATGTTTGTGGCGCGTGTCCAAACGTCCTCGAATTTGTGGGGGAAGGACACGCTCTCATGAGGAGTTCTGTTTCTCTCCACTTGAACCGGCAATGAGCATGTCCTCTACTGCTTTCATACCTGCTTCTTCACTCTTCTTCAACTCGGCAGCATCCTCGCCTGCTACGGCTTGATCGAGAGCCAGTTTCGTCTGTCCGAGCGCATAGATCTGTTCTTCGATTGTGTCCTTGGTAACAAGTCGGATGACTTCCACCTCGCGCGTTTGACCCACACGATGGGCGCGGTTCTCGGCCTGTACATCCTCCTGGGGGTTGAAGCTCGAGTCGAAGATCACTACTTTGTTGGCACAGGCCAAGTTGATACCTGCACCACCGGCTTTTGTGGAGAGGAGAAACACAGGAATCTCTGTCCGTTCATGGAAAGCATCGAGAATAGACTGTCGATCCTCGACGTTCGTACGGCCATCAAGTCTAACGAAGCCAAGGTGCTGGTTTTCAAGAACGTGTTCAAGAATATCCATGACCATAGTGAATTGGGAGAAGATCAGAGTGCGATCACCGTTTTCCTTGAATCGCTTCAGCAGTTCACAAAGTTTATCGATTTTACCCGAGTCCATCCATTCATCGTTTTTCAGCGCAAACTTCCCAAGCGATTTGGGGTAATTCACACACATAGTATGACATTCGAAGTCATTATATGCCTGTAGCTCTTCGAAAATGATGTCTGGGTTTGACAGGGACCATTGCTCTTCTTTGAGGCAAGCTTTCGCCATGCGGCTCAAAGTAGTGTCCTTGTAGTGACGCCTGTAAAGCAATGGATGGATAGCTGCTTGGCGTAGCTTCATCAGGATATTTGCAGACTTGTTGCCTGTCTTCTTTCCAGCTGCTCGGTCGGCTAACAGCTGACGGACCTCTTCTTGCTCATGTTCGTAAATTTCCCTCTGAGACTCGTTTAATTCACAATATTCAACTTTAGAAATCTTGGGGGGCAAATCAATGACCTGGTGTTTCTTCCGTCGCAGTACAAAAGGCTTAAGCATCGATTTTGCTCTTTCGATGCGTTGCGCTGAAAGCAAGGCAGAGTGGGATTCATCCACGGTCTTCGCCTTGTTTGCAAAGATATTCTGAAGCTCTTCCTTGCGCTCCTGGAAAACCTTCGGAAGGATAAAGCCCAGCAGAGAGGCAAGTTCTTGGAGATTGTTTTGGAGTGGTGTACCTGTTAAAAGAAGCCTGAAGCGAGCCCGAATTCTGATCAGTTTCTCATAGAGGACAGACGTAGAACTCTTGAGCATATGTCCCTCGTCATACACACAAACCGTAAAGTCCATGTTGCGCAGAAAGTGTGCATCAACCTTGGCTTTGGCAATGGTATACGTAGTGACAATAACGTTGATGCTATCCCTGTTGTCCTCGATCGTTTCTCGAATCACTGCCCGCTCAGCCTGGCCAGCGTAGTATGGCATAACAGAGAGAGTTGGGCAGAACTTCTGAAACTCTCTGAGCCAGTTTTCGATAGTGGATGAAGGCACGACGATGAGGTGCGGCCCCTTGATGCCCTTCTCATACAGATGGGCCAAAAACGCAATGACCTGGCAAGTCTTCCCAAGACCCATATCGTCCGCCAGGATACAGCTCAATTCTTTCTCGAAGAGCAATGACAACCAATTAATTCCGACGATTTGATAATCTTTCATCTTCAAGTCTTCGCGCATAATACCAGGCTGGGATATGAATCGGCTTTTACGGGAGCCAGTCGCAGGGCCATCACTATCATCCTCTGAACGCTGACTGGCAGGAGTACCGATGCCAGAATCATGCGATGCCCCGGGGTTGATCGATGTCAGCTCCAATTCCCCATCACGCTTTCCAAAAATATCAACACCCCATTTCTTCATTTCCGAAGCAATCGGCTTTCCAAGCGCCTCACATTTTGCCACCAACGAATCAACAGCTTCGTACCCAACCCACATATCCATGCATTTATCCACAATTTTATCACCAATTGGCTTGGGCGTTTTACGCCCCCGACTACCCTTTGGCTTCGCGGTTTGTTCCGTCGTAGGCGCTGTGACGACGCGTACTTCATCCAAAGATGCAAAAGGTCGGTTGGAGATTATGACATTCGCAACATCTTCGGTGATTGCGGCAATGTCTGCAAGGTCAAGGACATTGCATGTATTGAAGAACCTGAGAACCTTGGTTTCCAATGGGCTCTCACCCTCCGGCATGGCTTCTACACCAGAATCTGAGTCATCGGACATGGACGCCTCGGGTTCTGAAGGTTCGGGTGATGGGTGCTTGCGCCCTTGAACAAGTCGGCCGGGCTTCTTTTTCGGAGGGGATTCTGAGCGATCTGGACTCGGGGAAGACACACGGGTCTTTGGCCCCCTGATTAAGCGTCTCCTTGGTTTGGATTCTTCGTCGGATGGTTGTGTAGGTGGCTTCGGGGTGCTGCGATTGTCCAGGCGCATCGCAGCCCACTTATTCTGAATAGTTCCTCGAGCTTTGATCTGCTGCTTTGCCGGCGCAACGGGGGAGGCTCTTTTATTTAAAGCCAATTCATCGTCCGACAAGTCGGCTCTTCCATCTGCTTCCTCTTCAACCATGCTAGCCAGATAATCCAAAGCGTCGTCGTAATTTCCACGCTTCGTTAAAAGAGCATGCATGCAAGCTTTAACGGATTTTTGAGGTATCACTCTTTGCATCTTCTCTACCTTGGCCCTGAGCTGATAGTCTTCAATATCCTGTAAAGATGATATATTCAGCTCCACAGGCTGCGCGCGGGAGGGCCCATCCTGCCGAGGTTTCTTGACCGCAGTCCCTTTTGGCACAGGGTCCATTTGAGCTGCCGGACGTTTTGCGCTCGAGGGATTATAGACTGCAGACGCAGTAATCTCTTTGAATCGGTCGAGAGAAGAATTATTTGCGCCTCCCGGTGAGTCTAGAACTTTTTCGGGATTCCGCGAAGATTTGGCAAACAAAGACGGCTTGATGTCAGTGCTGCTTATCATTTGAACGTCGTCATCGTCCGAAGACCCTCCACGATACGTTGGACCGTCATCCTCAAGATCTATTACCGGCGCACGCTTCGCAGGGCCTACCGCTGGGGCGCGGAACTGGGTGCCGCTGGGCGCCATTGCGCTGGCAAGGCGACCGCCGGGCAAGGCAGGACGAGAAGGAGACGATGTAGGACCGGGCGGGGAAGATGCAGCAACTTGAATGACAGAATTGCCCTTCGCAGAATAAGGAGGCTCTATGATCTGTGTTGGTTGTGTTAGACGTTGGGTCGCCGGAGTCAGCGATTGGGTTGCCGGTTGTTGAAAGTTTGGCAGCGGGACAGTGGCGACAGTCTCATATCCTTCCTCCTCTTTCCCAGGCGGCGTATTGTGAATGATTTTTTTGTCGCTAACCGGGGTATCGGGAACTGAGTCGTCCATGGTTAATAGGTCTTGTCCGATATTGGTGAATTAAGTTGAGGCCCGGCCACTGCGACAGGAAGGCAGCTTCGCTGAAACGACCGGGGAGAAAGTTCCTTCTTTTCCCCAACCTTGAACTTTTCCTCAAATTAAGTTAGAAAAAGGGCTTTTTTTCTCCGCATAAAACGCGCTCAGACGCGCCCGCGGTCACGTGGGCTGGCGCTTCAATTAAAGACTGACCAGGAAATCCAGCAACATCTCCAAATTGTATACATGGAGCGAGGTAAACAATTTTTGAAAAGAAAGTCGCTTACCATATACTGTATATCCCTTTACCTGAATTGAAAGTGATCCATAAGTAGAATCTCTTGGTGTTGAAAGGATGTTGCAGCTTTTCGATAATCGGAGGCTTCCAATGGCCACGGACCAATGAGAGATGCGCGTACAATGACCTCACCTGAATCACGTCCGTCTGGATCGAGTAAATCAATGATTCTATAGACAATCCTTCTTTAGTCTTTGGATACTAAGAACTGATTATAAATATAATCACAGGGCTCAGAAATCAACTTGGCCTCAAATTGATTAGCTTTCTACGTGCAGTTGAACTTCCTCCCTTTGCTCCCAGCCCCCCAGGGTAACATCATAGCTGTTCGGTCCACGCACTTAGTATCAACCTAACACCTTTTGCTATCCAAAATGGCCACCCGTCGTCCTCAGGGTAAATCATATGCAGAAGCGGTCGCTTCTCCTGCGCCAGAGAAGACATCTGATTCCGATGTTACCCCTGCAGTTCCCACGTAAGAGTTTTTCTCCGTCTGGTTTCCATCCTATATCTGCATTCATGCCACATGGCCGATGCGCGGCGTTGAGCCCGATAGACATGTAGTGTCTTGTGCGAGCCAAGGCGTGCCGCCGCTGAGAGTGCCCCACCGATGAATTGTCACAGATACTGATCCCTCGTTACAGGAATGTCATCTTCAAACTGCTAGGGTTTTCCGCGGCGATGGTCTCCCTGCCCATTGGCATGTACTTTGTTGCAGTGAAGTTTGGCGGTAAGCTCCTTTGCCCCTTGGCCTCTTTGTTTACTTCTTTCTTCCATAATATCGGTGTACCCTTGAGGGATAATTACTAACATCAGGTAGCGAGTCCAACTGTCGCCGGCATTATTGCGGCTGTTACGGCTAACATTGTCTTGTTTACGTATGTCTTTGTTGCATGGCAGGATGATCGCCTGGAGAGAGAAGCCTTGACAAAAAAGAAAGAAAAGAAGGCGCAATGAGAGGCCTGGGGTCTCTAGCGGGATTACCAATCGGTTTACGTTTATGCGTTGGTATTTGTACTTACTATGCGGCGTTCACGGAAAGCTGTGTTGTAGTTCTACTTCGGTTTGGTCCAAGGATGATAACTCGTGTGGACTTTGAGAATATCAGTTGAATATCTGAGATTCCTTCACCATTCACCTAAATCCATGAATGTGAAACACGCCCACAAGGGTGCTGCAGGCCGTTAAGATGTCCCTTTTCAGACCCTTGTGGATGCCGATAGTTCCAGTATTACAACCAGCCCATGTTGAAAAAGCCGCGCCTGGAAATGCACTGACAGATTTATATAAACAAGTTGAACCCGAGCAGAAGAAGAGGGGGAAAATTAAATAAAAAGAAGGAGACGAATATGTTAAGATCCAACTTATGGCCTCCTCTTCACGAACTCCTCCAGGTCACCCTTCGTCACCACTCCGAGCACAAATTTCCGCGATGCATCTGTTACAACGGCAAACTCTTGTTTCGCTCGCTTCTCGCCATTGGGACCGGTTTCACTGTCGAAGAATTGCTCTAATTCCTCCAAGGGAGTCTCCATTGTGATTACCTGGTATAAGCCCCGTTTCCGGTTAAACCGCTGCATGGCGGTAGACACGGAGTCTGATTCTTTGATAGTTCCTTCTTTCAAGAGTTGCTTGAGCCGGGGAATGCTGAGGTAGCCAAGTAGGGATCGTTTCGTAGAAGAGGTGACGGTTAAATGAGTGAAATCACGTTCGTAGGCTGCGAGCATGGCAGAGGAGATTAAGTCGCTAGGGGAGACTGACAGTGCCGGAGGGGGGTCCAGATCTTCGACAGTAGCCTTGAATTTCATGTCAGTAATGACAATGGGTCAGACGTGGAATGCCATCATAGAGTGGTAACTAACCCCTCGGTACTTGTCTGCCCACGATGACGGGGAAGTGGACTGCTCCACAGTGGAAGAGAGCTTTTCGCGGGCAAATGCCTCGCTGCCGGTCGAATAGGAAGCCATATCCACCGAGTGATTCACAGGAGGGGCGGCAGAAGTGATTTAGGAGGGGTACGAGGAGGGGCCAACTTTGATGTTCAATTGGCGATACCAACGGCTTCAAATCGAAAACCAAGTATTACAGGGTAAATTCGGAGAAACACGGCTGTGCGAACACTAAGAGCAAAGGATACGAGGTAAGGAGGCCGGTTCGTGTTTAACAATATCGCAGGTGAGGTCTGTTCCAATGGACGATAAATTTATCTATTGCGGCCCATGAGCCTTAGTTTCCGCCCTCTTAAGCGGATTGGGTTTGGCGTCAACCAGAAGTGGGTGTCACGATACCATTCGACGTCATTGCCGGCCGCTGCCGCAGTGTCAGATTCTCTCCCCCTTTCGATTATTTGGCTTGAGTCACTTTTCAATTTACTATTTAGACTGCCATACTGCTCCTTTAATATTTCTGAAGGAATATAAGGTCACTAGTTCGAGTAATTCGGACACGAACTATTTTGTACTCATTGAGATACCAGTTGCCCTACAAGTGGGGACGATCTTCTTTATAGATATACAACCACCAGTACGTGCGGTTGGTCCTGTGGGGACCCCCCAACTTACAATAAACCCAATAATTTGACACGGCTCAACTAGGAAATTCCTCGCCAAGATGTTTCCCTCTGAAGACATCATTAGCAGCACGTTTTCCTCACAGCACCCTCTGAACCAATCCGGAAAGCAGTCGCGGCTTTCGAGAGCCCCGGGAACAAGAGGACGGGAGCCGTTTCCAGCATGGAGTGTGATCGATGATACCAAAAGCAAGGCAGATGCTTTTGCAAAGGAGGCGTCACGCGAGTTCAATGTTGTAAGCCAAAAGGCTCAGGCCAAAACCGGCAAAATCGAACCGTGGACTCCCAAGTATTATGCAGCCTGCACAGTCGGCGGACTTCTTGCTTGCGTAGGTTATCCCTTGTATAATAGGATGATAGTCACTGTATTCGCCGTTCCAACCTTCTGATTATGGATAGGGTCTTACCCACACTGCCGTGACGCCGCTGGATCTCATCAAATGCCGACGCCAGGTTGACCCCCAGCTTTATAAAAGCAACTTAGAGGCATTTCGTACGATTCGCGCCGCAGAGGGCTTCAGAGGAGTAATTACTGGCTGGGGACCTACCTTCTTTGGATACAGCGTACGCTGGTGATGCAATTACTGACATTTAGTAAACGGAGCTAACGAACAGAATAAAGGCCCAAGGAGCGTTCAAATACGGTGGCTATGAGTTTTTCAAGAAATTCTACAGCGACCTTGTTGGGGTGGAGAATGCAAATCGCTGGAAGACGTCCTTGTATCTCACAGCTAGTGCATCTGCAGAGCTTATTGCTGATGTAGCACTCTGTCCCTTCGAGGCCGTCAAGGTGCGCATGCAGACAACAATCCCACCTGATATCCGATCGACTTTCACTGGGATTTCCAACGTCGTTTCTAAGGAAGGGGTGGCTGGGTAAGCACTCAGTTATACGTTGCAGTTACAGCTGGACCACACTGACTTTGAATAGACTTTACAAGGGTCTATATCCGCTGTGGGGTCGGCAGATTCCGTACACCATGATGAAGTTTGCTTCATTCGAGACCATAGTGGAGATGATCTACAATTACCTACCGGGTCAGAAGTCTGATTATAATAAAGGCGCACAGACTGGGGTGGCCTTCACTGGTGGCTACTTGGCTGGTATTCTTTGCGCTGTTGTGTCCCATCCCGCCGATGTGATGGTGAGTAAATTGAATGCAAACAGACAGCCTGGCGAAGCCTTTGGTGCTGCAATGGGCCGGATCTACAAGGAAATTGGCTTCGCTGGCCTGTGGAATGGTCTTCCCGTCAGAATTGTCATGATCGGAACTCTGGTAAGTCAACAACAGACCTTGTTGAGGTATCCGCTAATCAAAGGGATTCGTAGACCGGTTTGCAATGGATGATGTATGTATCCCTTGACGCTCAATGTACTATTTGGGAAATTGACTACTGACACCCGCCAGTTACGATTCATTCAAGATCTTCATGGGTCTTCCCACCACCGGTGGAGGACCTGCCGCCGAACAGAAGAAGTAGAAGCGATTGGTGATATCTAGCCTACTACAAGCAGTATGTGCCTTGTTATCGTAGGAATGTAGTGAGGGAAGACTGTCATTCCGGTGTTTATAGCTGCGTAGTGATCATGAATGTGAACGTTTTACTATTAGTATTCCAATATCACCTGCCAAGACCACACCTTATCCACGGGACGGGGTTTATCAACGATCGTTAGTCACGGATTGGACCAATGGCTTGCATCCCAGCCCCGTTATCTTATCATTTATCTGCCCGATTGATGCTTTCGCGCCGACGTCACCGAGTTAGTATATGTCGATTGTGAACCTGATCCCTGATAAACCCCCGGTTTCAATAAAGCTTGAGGGATCTTTCGGGACTTTTCAGGGCCTAGTCCATCTCCTGAGCCTGAGGAACCGCATAAGACCCTCTCGTTGGTTTCTCGTTCCTAAACTCTACCTTAGTTTATCTCTCATCCATTCGGAATACATCTCGAAGGCGCTGACTCCCCACCAGCGCATAGATATAAGTACTGAACTCCTAGCCCGACTTTCGCGCGCAAGCGACTTCTCTCGAAGCCACCGAATAATCCATCCCAGCTCTAGTTGCGGCGCCTACTGACCTACTCCACATCATCAGCTAAACCCCATATCGCCCTTAACACCATGGGCGAACACGAACCTATCGTATCGCACGGCCGCGGAGGTACGTTCTCTTCTTGAATACACTATCAAACCATACCCCTCTCAGCCAACCCGCTCTAACATATCTATCTCCAAACCCCAGGCCAAGGCAACATCGGCGCCGACTCAACACAGTGCGCGCCAATATTCCTCACCCTCCACACTTCCCCAATCTAACAAACATATCACAGATATGTCGACGGCGGTATAGTCCGTGAAGGCGCCTACGGAGACCAAGGCGATGGCGCATACTCCGCCGGCGTAAGTACATACCTTCCCACTCAACCCCAAACCAAACCAACCATCATGGACAACTGACCTCTTATACTCCAATAGCGCGGCGGCGCAGGCAACATCGGCTCTCCCTACGTACGTCCCACAACAGGAACTCCTCACGATGCGGAAATTATTCCCGAGCTGGCGATCCGCAATTCGACCGACGGCGATTATCACACCGGCGTATGTCTTTTCTATAACCCCCTCCCTTCCTTGCGTACATAAGAGCGTGGTCTAATGATGTCAGCGTGGCGGACAAGGAAATGTTCATCTTGACGAGGCGCATAAGAAAAAGGAGGAAGAGAAGAAGCAGCATAAGGCGCTAGCGCATGATGGGTGGGCGGATAAATTGAAGTATAAACTTTTTGGGAAAAAGTGATATTCTTCCGTTCCCCCTTCTTCTTCATCTCCTCCCTCCTTTTGTTAAGGGTGGGTAGGGGATGGGTTTTTCCTTACCAAGTTAGTCGTGCGGTTTGTGTGCGCATTTATGTTAATCTTGATTCCCATGTTTTGTGGTTTTGTTAGTGGTCATTTGTGGCTGAGAGATGTTTATTCCTTGTCGACGCTGAATTCCATTCTATCTTAATGTCCCAGTTCTAGACACTGTCGAACATAGCGAGAAGCTATAGAAGCCTCATTAAGATGCGATTACTGCAGCGTTAAACCCTATTTACAATCATGTAAATTACCGATGTGATCTCTCACATTTGCATATTGATCGACGGATCCGCGTCTGGAATCAGAAGCTGGATTCAAGACAAACGACTCCGATCCTCATTTCATAAGAACAAAATGAATAAATTCACCATTGCTTCCTGTGTATCGTGATCTCGTGAAGTCCATCAACTGCGTCCTTGAAAATAAATATGAACAAAACAGTAAAAAGGGAAAAAAAAAAAAAGGCATAATAACAAGCTAGAAGCTAATTTAAAACAGAAGAAAAAAAGCAAATACACATAAGTTCCTGTACTGTCCCGTTCCGTAGATCCCATTGCTGTACTCAAGAATAAAACGCCAAATAAGTTATTACATCCGTTATGTGAGGTGAGAAAACACGCATTGAACGACAAATATTTTAGGTCGGTTAAAGGGGGAGAGGGCAAAAGTGGAGGGCATGATTTGGACTAGTCCTTGCTGAACCTTCGCTTAAACCAGCTTTTTCGTTTCGTGTCGCTTGCATCGGAGGCGTTCGTAGTTTTGCGTAGATGGCGACGGGTGGTGGGCGCACCTGCGGCTGAGGCTGGTCCACCCACGGGGCCTCCAGCGGTGGGATCGGCGACTGGAGCGGAATTCCCGAGCTTAATTGGTCCAGTTCCAGCTGCACCAGAGGCTAATGTACCGCCATTGTTGAGGTTCGGTTCAGGGCCGAATCCCGCGAACCCATACCTTTCTGCTACTGCTCTCTCCTGTTGCTGTTGTTGCTGCTGCTGAAGTTGTAGCTGGTCGATTGAGCTGTTTACAGAGCTTGGATCGGTTGAATTGTTGGCCCAGGGATCGGTATTGCTTCCCGATCCAGACGCTGCCGTCACGTTTTCGTAGGATTTGTGGTAGCCATTAGGGCCATATCCATTTTGTGCGCCATGGTACTCGGACTCCATGCGGTGCCGACGTGGTCGCCTTCCGCCGCCTTGGTTGTATGGGTAGTAATTCTCAGGGGGCGGCCCGCCGCCATAGTTGCCCTCCATGTAACTCTCCGGTCGGGAATATGTTCCACGTCCGTTGTAGTAGCCATTTTGGTCGTTATAGCCTCGGTGGTGACCGTTGTGTCCTGTTATCGTATTCAAGTCAGCAACGAAGATAAGCGTGGATGTGATGAGCTTATGTGACGCACCGCCGAAATAGCTACTGCGTCTACTATATTCCGCTCCAGGCGTGGATTCATGGTCTAGCTCTCAATTAATATCCTATGAACATATATTTTTCCGAGATCAAACGTACCTGTTCTTGCGTATGATACCGGTCTGCTATTATACGATCCATAGATGGCTGTCTCAAAAGACCGAATTGTATCCAACGGACGCTCAAGTCGAGGACGGGTGGGATTGGAGAGATCGGGGTCGGCTATTCAACGAAAACAGATAATTAGTCCATCGCTCTCCAATAACGAGGCTCCGAATGATTAAGAAAATTGTAAACGAACTTATGATATTCCCGTATTGATCTTTGTGCTGCATCTCCCTTAAAGAGCCGATAGTGGACTTTTCCAAAGCAACCAACACTAAATATGACCTGTCAGTTCGGAAACATGTGCCAAAGTGATCGGAGAAAAAAATATGTCAACAGGGAGGGGTTTCAGAGAAACAAGAATGAAAAAACCGTTGCAATGCGAAACCCCAGCTGATAAGACACAAAATCGAAACATGGGAGCTAAATTTGGTAACATACTTGGTTGCGCCTCGCTCATAGCAACCATGGGGTCGGCTTTGGTATGTAAAGAACGTTTATGTTTCTCCTCAGCAGATTCGGTGAGACGGATTTTATTGCTGCCAGAATTGCTGGACTTGTCTGACCTGCCACCAAAACTGAAACCTCGACTGTGTCTCGGAGGCGCGGGCTGTTGGGGGGACGCCATTTTTAATACTCCCCGTCGTCCTTAGCGCCTGATAACTACCCTAGAACTTGTTTCGTAGCGATCTATCTGCACTATAGTGGCCGTTGTGGAGCGCAACAGCAAGTGGAGTGGAAACCGCCAAGGAATGTCTGATTCAATTGTCGCAGACAGCGACTGTCTCAGTGAATTCCACGAACCCTTGACAAGGGCAGCCAACGAGACGAACGTGTGCAGGCGCGTGGGGGTAAATTTGGATCCGCTCCCTAACCTGACGTCTAGTTTGGCCTTGCTGGAATGGAATATTTATACCCCTCGAGTCCAGAAAATTGAATGCACCAATTTGTTTGTCTCCGTCTACCGTCCCAAGAAAACTAAAAGCAATGCTCAGTTATTGTTGTTGTCGTCGTCGCAACAGAAGGCGTGCAGCGACTGGTGCAGGTTGTCAGATAAAATCTATCAGACGATCGACAATGGATCCTGCAAGATGATCAGACCAGGGAAAGGCAACCGATGGGGTGGTTTGGAGGGGAAACGGACGGTGAGCGATCGACAATGGTAGCGATGGTGACAAGGATGTGTATGGGGAAGACAGCGGTCGTGTATATGGTCGGCAAGCGAAAGTCGGCAGGACGAAAAAAAAAAAAGAGAGAGAGAGAGAGAGACTGAAGTTCACATTCAACTAAGGTTCACCACGAGGACTGTCGAGGCCTTTTTGACTTAACCCAGATTGGGGTTGACGACAGGCGCCACGCAATAAGAGGGGAAAAGCAGCCTTCTGTATGGACAACGGGTTGGAACGTCTCCTATCAGCGTATTCGTTTCCAGGTTCCGCCATAGTTTGGTTTTTGGGTCGGACGATGGCGTTAGTCAAGTCTAAGCGGACTGGCCAGAAGTTGTTCCATCGGTCTATTCTTAGATTGTATATCAAGTAGATCTATACAGCTTATGTGTAGTCAAGTTGATGACCATGACCAGGTTGACCATGCTTCCTGGTGCTTTTATTCTGTCGAAGCATCTTCCAGTCCTCATTCACGCTGAAGAACATCATCCAAGAATTCATTTTCCGGGATGAATTATTAGACTTTCAGGGTCGAGATACCAGTATTTCTTTGATTTTAATTTGCTTGGTACCTCGTGACAGAGGCACCAACCGATTGGACCGCGGGTAAGAAATTTCCCTTTACAGTAGCCCAAGGAAAAAGAATTGAAAAGAAAAAGACTACTAATCAATTTATTTCTAAGAATAAAATTCTGCGTTACCGTTAAATAAAAAAAAATGAAAAGAACAGCAAGTCCAATAGCAAACAAGAGTCAATCTGTGTGCGTTACGCAAGTTCTCCTCACTGGACACCAGAGGCACCAATCAATAGGAAAATGTCGACCAGCCACCTCCAACAATGGTTTTCTCTCGGCTCTAGATGTGTCAGGAACTACCCTGGGAGCTGAGGTGATACGATAAGGTTGCAAGACTGTGTTGTCAAACCCACTGATCGTCCTGATCTTCTTTCTTGCGTAATGAATCAAAAAGCAGGGTGGGATCAATCAGAAGATTTTCATTGCCTCATTTGCCTACGCGCTACATCACCGTTACTCAATCCAATCTGCCGTCTCTTTTATACACAGTAAAATTAGGCTCTCATCAATGTCTCAGCAAGGTGGTATTTAGATTACATACAAAACTCGTATTGAAATCGTTGAGCAGAATACTTATAGTACAGTAGTACTCCATAGTCACAATGATTTAGCGCTATAGGTACACTAACTGACCTTTTCGCTCATCCGCCATCATCCCATTGGTCACGGGAAGACAAAATCCTGATGTCTTGATATCACGTCCAATTGGCAAGTCGGGGAATCTGCCGAATCTTCAAGTTATTCATAGGCAGGCAGCAACCTCGCCTTGTTTTATGCTGGCGGAGACTGCACTGGTTAGTAAATTTTTGCTCGGACATAAAGCAATCAGCGTAAATATATAAATTGCACCACATGACTTTTTTCTTACCCTATTTCACATTCTAGGCACCCAATTTCCCCAATAGACCCCCTATTTATTTAGAAGGAAATGACTCCCGCAATCTCAGGCTTATGTCAGGATATACATAATAGTTATCATTGTCAAGAATCATTTCCAAGAGGGCGCCCAATGGAGGGATCCATGACGATCTTCAAATTACATTTTGCAGTGGGTCATCACAGTGGGGGATGGCGCCTACTTTAATTCTGATTAACTCGGATCGAAAAGAAATCAACCCCATGCAAGGAGGTTAGCTTTTAAAATTCCAGAATCGCGTAGCGCCATCACCGCAAAACTCGGGATAGCTTTAGGGCTTGTTGTCTAGTATCTCTCCTTAGTTGGAATGTTGCAAGATAGTCGTATCGGAAATAAGACATTATGAATATGATTTTGTTTACCTATCGAAGTATCACTAAGTCCAAATATATCGAATTAATCGGTGTTAGAAATAAGGCGATTGCATTGAATAGTGGCGATATACCAATATGTCGGTAATAATCAAATTAAATAGTTTATTTACAAGGCATGCTGGGTTTCTTTGTAGCGGCATGAATATCGTATTCTATCTTCTTTGCGATGGCATCATATATATTTTGATAGCAAGTTATATATCGGATTGTGTCCTCGTCGGAGTTGAAATCTTGATCCTAAGGGGTGCCCACTTGGGCGGCAAGGCATCTTACCCTACATAATGAAACTCAGACATTGATTAGGGCTTCTCTGACAGTCCCAAGTCATCTGTCAATTCTTAGCTTCACTTAACTTCAACATGCATACGTTCAACTTAGGATACTATAGCCAGGACTGCGAAACACTATTCAGCAGTGTCCTCACTTCTCGCTGATTTCCGCTATGCCTTTCCTGGACCATAATCAGTCTGGTATCATTCACCTACTGCCACAAGCGCTGATAAAACTCTTTACATCCCAACCTATCCCCCCTTCCTCAAAACTAGAATAGCAGGGGAGTCGACGATTTTCCAACATCCAACGTGCTCTACAATATGACCCTCACAAGGGATGTAATGACCCTCAGACATACAGGCACTGTGATCCGCAGCCTTCAAACAAGCCTTAAACTAGTATATTATATGGCATACTACCCCCATGTCCTCGCTGTGTACATATACGATGAGCCCTGTAGTTACAGGCCCAGACTCAACACTGTCACAACACTGTCAGCATTCATTAAGCGAAAATTGAAGGGCCTCCGTTCCAGACAATTCCTTTATATGTGCCCAGCAATGACTGTTCCAGCCTGTTGCTCTTCATGTAGCACACTATACCGACAGAGTCAGGCGTGACGGAAGATCTAGGCATAGCATATTTTATTCGAGCGAAAACTGGTGTAACCGAGTGACATGATGGCTTCTGTAAATGTGTCACAGCACCATGGTCCCGTAGTAGGTATAAGGCTAGACCAATCCTCAGATGATGTCTTTGGTCGAATGGTATATCCCAAAGCAAGTTTTTGTCCAAGGCCATGGGTCATGTAGTAAACAAATGAAGAAAAGGTAGATGTTAAATTGTATGTTCCCTTTTAGAAGTATATTAAGTGTAAACTGGACTTGAAGGAGAAGCATGCTTTATACAAGTCTGCTGGCTGTTAGTGTATTTCTTGATCTATGCTCAGGGACCCTGTTGTACGTAGTGCTGTTTTTGTTGTTCAAGAGCTGAGAACTACGAGTATGCCTCTGACCTAATATATTATTGTGGACTTCACGATGATATATCTTACCCCAAGAGGTTATACCAACAAGATGTGTCCTAACAGGTCAGTTCGGCAACTGCCCAAAACTCACATGTTAATTGTATATGCAGGACATGGTAGAAATGACGTAAGTTACGGTGTCCATAATTGACGTATGAGTCTTGAAAACTAAGGCTCGATCTACAAATCATCATAGTGTACGGGTACAGCAACAAACCCTAGGATTTGCAAAATAAGGTCACAGCGATCAACGTCATATGAATTTGAGCCAATGTCGCATGCGGGCTCGTCTAGACTGGGCTTCATTTTCAACATTGCGAGCATCGGGAAAGGTTTATCGCTCCAAGTGGCTGCTGCTTGCCTATTTCGTCCTCCTTGTCCAACCTGGACTTCTATTCGAATAGGACCCGCCTAACGTCCGAATGTGAAATTGAATCATCATGCTGAAATGGTATATTGATTGGTGTGATGTGCGCCGAGTTGTGGAGAAGCCATGGTGTCAGAGAAGACACATGATGCTCGCCGGTATTGCAAACGGGTCAAGCGTTTCTAATGCCTAGTAACTGACAAATATCCATGCTGTAAAGAAGACATAAAAAGTTCTTTTTATTTTAATTCGTAGGGCTGGTCGGCCCTGCCTCTCCCACGAACATTATCAACCCGCCAACTCCATCTCAACATTGGCTCATACCGTCGACTCCTTGCCCGACTGTCTGCGCGAAGATTCCGGAGTGCCAACTAACACATAATAAAAGCGAGTCATCTAGATGTTGGAGGGGTAGAGCATGACGCGGACAGTAGCGCCGAAGGACTTGGGGGGGAGGTTGTGGCGGAACTGAGCACGGACAACGCCGGAGTTGCCTGTCGTATTCTATTGTCAGTCCTGCACTTCACTGCATTTTTCACTACCATGGCTTGAGTTCCTTGCGCCATATAGCCCTGTTTCACATACCGTGAGGACGAGTAACCTTGCCCCAGATCACCCGGATGTTGGAACCCCGAACCTCGCGCTTAGCCCGGTAGACGAAAGCGACCTTCTTGCCGAGGTAGAAGTTGGCAGCCTCGGTGTTGTCAACACCGTCGATCTTGATCAGACTATATCACCGATGTCAGATTCCATGTCCCAAACTTCCTTTCGATATCAGATGCGGATCGGTACCTGGTGTTGGGGTTGACCTGGCGCTTGGAGCGCTGGTAGCTCAGGTGACGTCCCCTAAAGAACAATTCGTATTAATCCTCTGTTCTGATCATCTGTCGCGTTCCCATCCATCTTTTATCGTCCTCCCAGTCGATTTTTGATAGACATATATCATTTCCGGATACGCGCAGCACGAAGTAGTTGTGGTAACTTACTTGACGTAGACTATGATTCAGAAACAGTCATGTTAGCATATCGTCTCCAACCGAGCTTCACGGAGTATCCTCCAAGTTTATATCCGACTCCAAGTGAACCCGTTGTCGCACACCCCATAACCATAACCATAACCATAACCGAAACCATAACATTCAACAATTCCAGAGGTGTACTCACGTCTGTGACCGTGTTCCGAAGGCATTCTGACGGCGGTTCTGAGCAACAGCGGGCAACGCAAACAAGTCGAGGAAATGACCCGCAAAAATGTCGTTCGGGTTGTCGTGGTTGTCGTCGCTTCGTAGGTATGAGACGGCGTTCACAATTTGCGAGGGTGTGTTCGGTGCGACTCGCCCTAACCCGTTTCGGGACGCTTAGCGAGCTGACTGGTCACCTGTGGTCGACCCCAGCCAGGGCTAGCCAAATCCCGTGATGGAGCATGGGTAAACTCCGCTAAGCCTAGTTTGGCTCCCGCGGAGAAAATGATCTTCCTGTCCCCGAGATAAGCACTGACTCTAAATTCCTGCTGCAAGTCTCCACCGCATCGTTGCCTTTTTTGCCGTCGGGCTACTGTAGTCCGAGGCCGGTTCGGGCGGCTATTCTAACGGCATGGAGCCTGTGTCCAGGATGCACCCCGCTGACAAACCGTGTTCAAGAGTCACAGTAGACTGATTATTCAATGACGACAAAGGCCCCATCGCCCCTGCAGAGGGATCAGGTGCTGCTGTTACCTCTTGGGCTTCCGCTTTCACTTCGTCAAATAGGAGACCTCAGTGCATACATATAAAGTAAGAGCCGTATTCTGGGTGCATATAGGGGCATTGGGGGTTTGGTTCACCATTGCAGTGGTGCTCATCCATGATCCAGTGGTGCAGTATGTACTCCATCTGGGATGTACTCCGCTACGGAGTTTATAACTAAAGACGGCGCCCTTACAGAGTGATCATACCGGGAGCACATATTTGGAAATACAGCGAGTTCCGCCCCACAGGCAATCGGCAGCGACCTTTATATGATGTTTTACTCTGACAATACCCGCTTGTATCCTGGTAGCACCGTAGAAGTTTAAAAAGAACTGAGGGAAATGAAAAGAAAAGAGTGAAGTAATTAGGAGCTCACTTCTACAGTACATCTACTACCGAGAGACAACAACCCGAGTCGCTATCAAATTCAAAAACCGACTCGGTACAATCGTGAGGCTAGGTTCGGCGTTAAAGCAGCCGAGTCGGTCTGATTACATTGTTATCCAGACTTCCTTTAAACTTACGGGAAAATAGAATCCGTAATAATTGACTGGCAGTTATCGACTTTGGATGACAAATCCGCCGATCTATCTCCACGAGTACGGTCACCGGGAGTGGTTTCTAGGAGCACGCAGTTCCGGCTACCCTAGCCTTCCTCACAGCATCTGGCGCGATCGATGCAATAGGCCGACCAGTATGTACATACCTTGTAATACAGTGGAGTCCGAAATCGCTCTTTGTGTACTGTAATCGGAGGGATACTCCCTAGTCTATATATTAAATTAAACTATACGAGGGGCAGACTCAATTGTTAAGGTGAATTGAAGATGAAAACAACAAAGTGACGGTAAGTAAGGGCTTAGAATACTATTCAGTCAAGCTGTCGTTGTAACCCTAATTCCAGCATGCGCCCTCCGTAGAGAGTTAGTAATTCAGATTGAAGAGGTTTATCCTCCTAGATTTAGCAAGGAAAAATTTACTTGAGATGCCTTACTCTTCTTTCACATCTATAACGCAGTTATCCCAATTCAGGTGATATGCATATTACTTGAGAATAAGCGGTTGTGAAACATAAGATTACCAGCCAGCTGATAGATCGCGCGGGGTCAGCAACATCCAACAGTTGCCTTGGATATGGAAAGAGTGGTACTCAGTGGATCTGAATTTTCCGGTAGATTTAGCCCAGTCCATCTTCGGATAATTTCAGGGATTACTATGATCTGATATTTTGACGGTAATACAAAATTTACAGACATGCTCTACAGGTACGGTGGTTGTAGTTACTACTATAGGTAGTGCAGTAGGGCCTGGTGACTAGTTCAACTGTCACGTATGAAAATGGAAACTATGATATAAGAGGAGAGAGAGATTGCCACGACCGATGGGACCTGAGGATTCGCTAGGAAATTCATCGTAATATGATAAGCCAGGAAGAACATGATCTTCTAGAAAGTCTAGAAGAATGTTAAATTTATAATACGGAGTGCAGGATTTGAATTCAAAAGTAAAATCATATGTAGAGGGTACATACTATGATACAAAGGGGTGGAATAACAAAGAAATTAAAAATAAAAAAGGCAAGGGAAAAAAAAAAGGAGAAAGATCATGATAATAGAATTAAATAATAATACCATAATACCAGAGGTAATACATGAAAGAGTGAGAGCCCCGCGGCAAATTATATGGACGGAGGTGGAAAAGAAGGCCTCGTGCCCCACCATCGTAATGCTGCTGCAGCTCTAAGCAGCCCTCTCACGGCGTTAAAAAAGTACACTGCTCCGCCGGAACTGTTGGGGATTTTTCCAACAAACCTCTTCTCTATTTCTGACTCCCCTTTATTTTCCCCCCCCTCTCCTCTCGAATTTAGACCTCTTTCTCCTTTCCTACATTCCTTTCACCCCATTGCGACCCGATCTCCTATTCATAACATCATGGCCAGCACAATAGCACGTTCTGAGGAGCGCCAGAACGCCGGGTGAGTGTTGACCACATCCTGTCTTCCTCTGACATCACACCCCTCCCTCAACTGTTCCGCCCACTTCGTTCAACCTTTCAAACCCGCCATGACAACGCGCGCTCGAAGCATTTCAATCTAGAATTGATCCCCATCAATTATATGTATTATTTAGAATTCGACCTCTAGACTACACTTGTTTTTTTGACTCTATTTTATCTTTTGCAAATTATCCTTCTAGCACAGACAGACCCCCATTGATCGACATACATCATTCACCATCCCTGCTCTGCAAGTGCCTCTAATTCGCTGCTAACATGGATATTTCGCTTAGCACCATCGAGCTTAAAGATGACACTGCCATTGTAGTACTTGGTGCGTCGGGAGATCTCGCGAAGAAGAAGACGGTGGGTGATCCTGCAGAGCTTGTTACAAGAAATCGATCGGAAGCTAATGTCCCTCATAGTTCCCGGCACTTTTCGGCCTTGTATGTACCTGCGGCCTAGACCTCCAATGAGGGGTTAAGTAACCTGGTTTCCCTGGCTGACCCTGCATCTAGTACCGTAACAAGTTCCTTCCCAAAGGAATTAAGATTGTCGGCTATGCCCGGACAAAAATGGACCAAGAAGAATATCTGAGACGTGTGCGGTCGTATATCAAGACCCCCACTAAGGAAATTGAGGAGCAGCTGGATAGCTTCTGCCAACTTTGCTCCTACGTCTCGGGTCAGTACGACAAGGATGAGTCTTTCCAGGACCTCACAAGGCACCTCGAGGATGTCGAGAAGGGTCAGAAGGAGCAGAACCGTGTCTTCTACATGGCTCTTCCCCCCAGCGTCTTTACTACCGTGTCGGATCAATTAAAGAGAAACTGCTACCCTAAGAACGGCATCGCTCGTATCATCGTGAGTCGCTCCTGATACCGCCTTCTTCAGCAAAAACGGTTGCTCATGTGTGTTTCATTCGTTATAGGTCGAGAAGCCATTCGGCAAGGACCTTCAGAGCTCTCGTGATCTCCAGAAGGCGCTCGACCCCAACTGGAAGGAAGAGGAGATCTTCCGTATTGACCACTACCTGGGAAAGGAGATGGTCAAGAACATCCTTATCATGCGCTTCGGCAACGAATTCTTCAACGCCACCTGGAACCGTCATCACATCGATAATGTGCAGGTATGGATCGAATAGTTGCTCAGTTTGGTCTGGTTATTCACTAAATGACTTCCTTGCTCCAGATTACATTTAAGGAGCCCTTCGGCACTGAGGGCCGTGGGGGCTACTTTGACGAGTTCGGTATCATTCGTGACGTTATGCAGAACCGTATGTAACACGTTTGTTTCCACAGTCTAGCAAGAAAGCTGACTTCTTTGCTGCAGACTTGTTGCAGGTGTTGACTTTGCTCGCTATGGAGCGCCCCATCTCATTTTCCGCCGAGGATATTCGTGACGAGAAGGTAACGATTTTTTCAACCCAACCACCCCACTTTCTGATATTGATGCATTACTAGGTGCGTGTTCTGCGCGCAATGGACGCGATTGAGCCCAAGAACGTCATCATCGGTCAGTATGGAAAGTCTTTGGATGGAAGCAAGCCCGCATACAAGGAGGACGAGACCGTCCCTCAGGATTCTCGCTGCCCCACTTTCTGCGCATTGGTCGCATACATCAAGAACGAGAGGTGGGACGGTGTTCCTTTCATCATGAAGGCCGGCAAAGGTACATTCTATCCCCTGCACCTCCTGTGTTGCTCGCATGCTTACTGTCCCCAGCCCTGAACGAGCAGAAGACCGAGATCCGTATCCAGTTCCGCGATGTGACTTCTGGCATCTTCAAGGACATTCCTCGCAACGAGCTCGTCATCCGTGTTCAGCCCAACGAGTCCGTGTACATTAAGATGAACTCGAAGCTTCCTGGCCTATCCATGCAGACTGTCGTGACCGAGCTTGACCTCACCTACCGCCGTCGCTTCTCCGACCTTAAGATTCCCGAAGCTTATGAGTCTTTGATCCTGGATGCCCTGAAGGGCGATCACTCAAACTTCGTTCGTGATGACGAGCTTGACGCCAGCTGGAGGATTTTCACACCTCTCCTGCACTACCTTGATGATAACAAGGAGATCATCCCTATGGAATACCCCTACGGTATGTTCTAGATCTGTGTTGCATATGTTATGCGAATTTCTGTGACTAACTGTGGACTAGGCTCTCGTGGACCTGCCGTTCTCGACGATTTCACTGCTTCGTTCGGTTACAAGTTCAGCGATGCTGCTGGTTATCAGTGGCCCTTGACTTCCACCCCCAACCGTCTGTAGACGGGGAAGGCTTATGAGGCTAACGAAAGTGTAAAAAGGACAAAAAAGGGGCAAAGATATTAATGCAGCATGACCGACTTTGTTTTTATTGTTATGGTATGTTTGGGAATTTCGGTTTGAGTAGGCGGTTTTTGTTAAACAATCGGTGGGCCGGCAATGACGGAGTAAATCCATTTTTACCACCAAACTCTAGAAACGAATCAAGTGAATATTACGAATATCACGAAAGATGCACAGAGCTCGCGCGGTTCTCGAGGAAAAGAGGCCAAGCCAATTTTAGGGCTTGGCGGAGGGAACAAGGAGATATAACAATAATACCCCTGGATCCCTGTAGGTGAGTTTAATTAGTATTACGTACGAGTTAGTCGTCTTGTAGAATGTCGATGTTCATTAGAGAGTTCGTGATCAGCTATTTATAAACCACCCTTCCAGGTCCCTTGTGGGTCTGGTAAGATTAAATTTCATAGACTGCTGCCGATAAGATTGATTGAATTCTGCCCTGACGTTCCCGGGGGCCCGCATGCGTCTGTTGGTCTGGGTCCCGCCCGTGACTTTCCTCTTCCTTTTCTTTCTTTCGTCCCCTCTTCCCCTTGTTGCTTCGATTTTCTCCAGGCGTTCTTTGCCTTTATATGCCATTGACCCTCATATCGGATTACTTCACAGTATAGAGCACCGCTTACGCGCTTCTGTCCATCGGTCTTCGAGGTTTCCACGATATTGTTCCCGACCATTGGATCTGCGCTGCATCATCCTATGCTATTTTTATCACAGACACACGCTCGACGAGCGCAAACCCCTCCAACCTCTACCGTCGGCTGTTGATTACCGTCGAGTTCAAGCTCACCGAAGCCCGTGTGCGTCATATTTGCCATCCAGACGTTTATTTTTCCCGATATAATCGAGAAATTGTCGAACGTGCGGTTGCCTGATCGCAGGCACGAGACCAGTTTGACCTAGTCCAATTCATGGAAAATTGAGGTTTTCGAAGAGCGTCAATTGCATGCAAGCATCCAACGATATAACTAAGGATGCCACAAGCTGCAAGGTGGGTGGGTTCGCCCTCAATTAAGGGACGAACAGAGGCAATGCGGATGGCACTCTTGACGTTTAGTCTGTTAGGATTACAGTACGTTAACCACCGTTGTCGGTATCTACACTATCTGTGACGAGCATGGTTCGCTAATATATCTACGGCGCAGATTTACTTGGGGCATTGAAATGACCTGTAAGACCTTTCCTTCTCCGCCGCCCAACCATCCTCTAATCAGACCAACCCGACATAGACTGCACTCCGTATCTTCTCCAGCTCGGTCTCACTAAATCCCGAACGTCGCTCGTCTGGATCGCTGGTCCTTTGTCCGGGTTAATTATCCAGCCTCTCATCGGCGTTATTGCAGATCGGTCACGATCGAAATGGGGAAGGCGAAGGCCATTCATGATTATAGGCTCATTGATTGTCGCGATGTGTTTGCTAGTATTAGGATGGACCGCAGAGATTGTCGGCCTTTTTGTCAAGGATGCAGAGAAGGTAAACCGAGAAGTGTGTCGAGGTTTAGGCAAGAGCTCACATGTGGATTATCTTCTAGGCCAACAGAGTTACCATTGCGCTAGCGGTCCTTAGCATTTATGCCGTGGATTTTGCCATCAATATCGGTGGGTGTGAGGTACCAAGGAATTCTCAAGTTCGATCTAACATCGTCCAGTACAAGCGTGTTGCCGGAGCTTGATAGTTGATACGTTGCCTATTCCATCACAGCAGGCTGGGTCAGCATGGGGTATGTTTTATACCCATTGCCGAATGTGAATTACAGACCTAACATCCCAAAGCCACTAGAATGTCGGCCATTGGCCAGCTCATTAGTTATGTCATCGGATCAATCGATACAGTTAGCATTTTTGGCACCACCATTGGCGATACTCAATTTAAGCAAATGACAGTTATCGCTGCGCTATCCTTACTCATCGCTGTTCTGGTTACTTGTTATGCGGTGAAGGAGAGAGTGTTGATTACTGCTAGGTGAGTAGATGACCGAGGATATGCCCCATGTGCGGTTCGTTGACTTGTGACGGCGACAGAGACTCCGAAGGGAAGGCCGGGGCTTTCCAGGTCATGTCTCAACTATTCCAAACTACAATGGACTTGCCTCCTCGCATCCAAGCCATCTGCTGGGCTCAGTTTTGGGCATGGATTGGTAAAGACTCCATTGTTAAATCTTTGGTACAACCCTCGCTAATTATACTAGGCTGGTTTCCGTTTCTTTTCTATAGTACCACCTGGGTTGGTGAGACATATTTCCGTTATGAGGTTCCAAAGGATGCGACGCACCCGACCGACATGCTTGGAGAGGTTGGCCGAGTTGGCAGTTTGTCACTGGTCGTCTTTTCGTCCATAACATTCTTCAGCTCTGTTCTGTTGCCATTCTGCGTACAGCCTCCAGATAACGTGAGGCCTAGATTCACCCCACGGCCTCCTCCAGGGGTTGCCGCCTTGCTTAAGAAGATCACTTTGATACGCCCGGACTTGCAGACGACCTGGTTGATTTCACATTTGATGTTTGCAGCCACTATGATCTTCGCACCTTTGGCCCGGTCCCGGGCCTTTGCAACTTTCCTAGTGGCCTTGTGTGGAATTCCATGGGCTGTCAGCAGCTGGGCCCCTTTCGCCTTCATGGGCGTGGAGATAAATAAGCTAGCACTAGGCCCAACTCAAGCATCGCGTCTGTCTGGTGTCACTATGATTACATCTTCCAGTATCCGTTCTGGGGCCTACGGCGATAGAAACGGAGATACGGAGATGGACGTGCTGCGTCTCAACCACAACGACACGGACAGCGATAGTGACACAGAGGGTGGCACCTCCGATTTACCATCAACAGGTGAATTGGCTGGCATTTACCTAGGCGTGCTGAATGTGTATACGACACTGCCACAATTTGTCGGCACATTTATTAGCTGGATAGTCTTCAGCGTTATTGAGCCAGGTAGCACAAAGCGAGATGCCACAGAGACGCAATGGATAAACCTCGATAAGGGTTCGCCCAATGCCATCTCGATCTGTCTGTTTATTGGCGCACTAAGTACGCTTGTGGCCATTGAAGCGACCCGACGATTACGCCACATTCGATAGTGATCGTGACTTTCTCTTCTACAGTATATCTATTCTACCACGATAAAAAGGGAGTCCACTTTAGACTCTCTGATATTATACTATCCGATACCCATGTTCATTCAGCGATGTATTATTTGTGAGTATATGGGATATGTCTGAAGTGGCATCTTTCAGCCACAGGCCAACCGAGCCTGCGCTGATGATTGATTGGCCTTCGCATATCTGAGGGATTTGTTCGCCACATACATATTGGCATATAACGGTATATATTATTGAGATAATGATAATTATAATGTACTATACGACAAGTTCCACAGACATAGGGGTATTTCATGAATATAATGAGTACTAAGATGTATAACTCCGATGGTATATTTTCTCGACTTAATTCTGTCTGCACCCAAGACAAACACAAACCACGAAAAGGAAACAGGCAGTCTAAGACATACAATCTCAAATTTCTCTATTAATCGGTAAGCTGGGGGATATGCTGACATCTAGTAACTACTACTAGCACCATTTGATCAATATCCCATCTTAGTGCCGGACAGGGATAAAAGAGGTCATAAAGGCTGTCAAGGGCTACGAAGTAAATTACATCGAGATGTGCTAAAATGGAGCTTGATTTATAGCAAGAGTCGGTTAAGGTATATTGGTAATTCATAGTGTGAAAAAGTAAATCAATAAACAAAAGACAACCAATAAACAGGAAGGGGAATAAAACGATAAGCTCAAAACAATCGAAAAGAAGGGGAATCGCCACAGTATGATTATCCATCCGTCGATGAACCAATGAATCAGGGATGATATTACAACAGAAACGTCCGTTCATGGCGTGCGTCCGTCATCCTTCGCTATAAGAGCTTGATTCTTGTCATGTGAATAGGGATTTTATGGCGGCCAAGCCCAAACACGGGGAATCAAAAGAAAATAGAACCCGCAACAGATATGGAAAAATGCCAAGGCCATATAGAGATTAAACAGGCGGTACAAGGTATATGAATCAGATGCTGTGAGTCAAAAGACGAAAGAGAAAACAACTGGTACTCAAGGATAAATGAAAGAATCGTCAATTAAGCCATTTTCCCGGTCAGTTCGGCTACCCGAGCCTTGATACGAGCCGCGCGAGCATCGAAGCCTTGATGATACAAGTTAGTACAATGGGCAACTACTATTATGGAGGCTTGAGATACTCACTTTCCTCTTCGCTTGTGTTGCCACCGTCATCTTCATTCATCCGCATATGCTCAAACTGGGCGGCTCTTTCGGCGGCGTTTTTGCGAATTTGTGCCCACCGGTCATGGGAAGGATTGGACTGAGATGGAGCGCTAACTTCGTCCTTGGCTTCAACTGGTGTGCTGTCGACGGATTTCTTCTCTGAGAAGGTATCGGACACAGGCGAGTCCTCAGGGACAAACGCCGGCTGCTCCGCCAAAGGCCCCTGATCAAATCTTGAAAACTCACTATCGGCAGCGGTGCGTTCGTTGGTATTCACGCGTGAAAGAGCATCATATTCGGCTTGCCGCTGGTTACTATGGTAGTCACTGTTTGATGCGGAGACATGGGGTTCTGGCTGCAGTCTTGCCTCTGGCTGAACCTTGGCCTCCAGCTGTTCAGGCTCCGGTGCTTCAGCAGCAGGCTTGGGAGTAGCTGGCACTTCGACAACAGGCTTGGGTGTTTCTGCGGCTGGTGTCCCCGGTACAGGCTTCTTCTTCAGGGTGGATGGACGGACAGTTTGTTCCTGAGATGCCTTTGCCTTATCCTCTAGGGCAGCGCGTGCAGCAGCGACAGCCGACCCACCAGCACCCGTAGACTTCATTGGCGGTGTTGATTCAGGTTCAGGCTTTCTCTTCGTTGTTCCAAACATACTCTTGATTCCCGGAGGAGTAGGCTTCTTCTTCAATTTCCCGGCCGAGTTCTCTGCCAACTCTGTGGACTTGCGAAGCTGCTCAGTGGTCAACCGTTCCACAGGAGCGCTGGAGCTGTCTTTCCGACCATTGGCGTCTCTGTCACTAGTAAAGCTATCCTTCTGAGGAATTGCGGGCGCTGGAGAGCTACGAACGTCGTCCTTCGGTAGAGGCGGGGGAGCCTGTCGGGTACTGGTACTGAGGGCTGGAGACAAAGGTGGGCTAAGATTATCCCTGGAGGCCTCCTTTGGTTCATCCACTGGAGCACCGGTTCCTGCAAGGCTATTCTCCATATAAGCGGCTTTGTAGGCATCCTTGCCCTTGTCGTAGTTACTGGCCCATTTCATAGCATGCGATGCTTCGTTCAGAATGGCCGGCTGCAGTGTCATAACAGAATTGGTCTTTGAGTAAGTGGTATCCCGAACATTCCTTCTGGTTTCTCCGGATGCGGCCCGTTCTTGCTCCCGATGCTTTCTTTGAAGGGCAGCGGCTGCAGCCTGAATACGGGCATGCTGGTCAGGACCGATGCTGGTCTTACTTTGCGGCCCTTGGTTCTCAGGCCGCTTGTAAGACTCCTCTACCGCGCTAACTTTTTTGGCCGTGGACTTGCGGCGCCCGAGTCGCTTTCGCGTCGAGAACCCGAAGAAACTCTTCTTCTCGACGATATAAGCACCAGGTTCGGGCTCCGGTGCCGCGCCTTTAACTTGCTCCTCTAAAACAAGCCACTTCGTATTCTTGATGACAGTCTCGAGCAATGCACATCGCCCAAATACCGCCTTTCGAGAAGCTGGTTCCTCCCCTGCCAAACTGCTAATCCACACCCACCAGAATGAGTCATCAAGATCAAGGTTGGTGATACTAGCCAATTCACCAGGGTCAACGGACGGCTCAGCATCCAAAGTACGCTTATGAGACTGCGAACTTTGGCCTCGAATAGTATCGATGGGAGGCAGGACCTTATCAGGAGGGAGCAACACTGGCGCCACTGGAGCTTTGAAGACGTTGTCATCACTGAAACCGGAAGACATAAAGTCTGCCCACGAGGGGGTTGTTGGACGGCCGAGATCGCCTCCACCAGACTGAGGAGCAGACCTCAGACCGCCACCGAACTCCTTTGACACCATGCTCGACGTTCTGTCATCGTCAACATCGGCGTCCAGCGTGGCCCCGAATCCAAGATCTTCAAACCTGGACCACGATGCTTCTCTGGTCGTAGAAGTTGGATCCGATTCAACCGCTTGATTTGTAGACGATATGCATTTCAGTACACGGAGACACTCATCCGTAAGCGCTCGGAGGGGATCTTCAAAACTAGCAAATTCTTGAAGGTGACTATCGCTGTCTCGATACTCGAAATTCTTTGCACGGCGTAGAAGAGCAAAGGGAGTGGCAGACACAGTGTCGACAATCATGACAACTTTGGTGGTGGAGACTTGAAGAAGCGCTGGTGTCTCTGGCGGGTATTCTGTGGCTTGAAGCAATGTTTGGAGAGCAATGGGTAGGGTAGAGATACTGCTCATCCCGCGCGGCGAGTCAGGGGACAACGAACGCAGGTACGCGAAGAACAAGTGGCTTGTCGCATCCGCGGCGCTAGAAGGAGTCAACTAGCTATTAATAATCGTTCGGCGTAAGTACTACATACCTTGCCCAATTCTTGTACGCAGCTTCAAACCCATTGCCGGTGTCTGTATGTCCAAATGCCCACCACCCGGCATACCGAGAGAGCTTTCGTCCTCCGAGGCCGTTGGACTTTCCATGCGCCGCAATCGCGGTTAAAAGATCGAAGAAGTCGAAAATGATCTTAGACCTGGCATCGGAGTCCACGCTAATGGGGATGAACGTTGAAAATGCATCGCGGGCAAGCTGAGAATCTGTGGTCGTATAAGTATACACCACCACTTTGCGTCGGAGACATCTCGATACGAACCTTGTTCGCCAACTTTAAACAATTCGTAGGCCTCCCATGTGACAACTCCTCCAGGAAGTCTGCTCCAGCACCACTTTAGCACACTGCAAAGGACCTGAAGTATCCGTGTAAGCGGAGACAATAAATATAAAACTAATTGAGCCCGTTGCACAAGGGGTTTCCAGGGTGGCTTACAATTGGGTCCGTCAATCGTAGCTCTCGCGCCAAGGCATCTCCTTTGGGAGGGGAGCCTTTCTCCACGGCTTGATTGAAGTAGTTGCGGATGAATGTACGTGCAGCGCTGGCGTCGGAGGCTGGCCGGAAGGGTAATAATAGGAAAGGTGTTTGGAGACCTGTTGAGGAGAAAGCGTGGCAATGATCAGCAACTTGAAGAATGCGCCTATCGCAAATTGTCGACGGAGGGGGCATTGACGTCAGGGGGCCCATAAAATAAGAAAACAAAAAAAAAAAACCGAAACCTACCTCGGGCTTTCAACTCTTGCGTACAACCTCGCAGGAGATCCTGGACTTCTTCCGGAGACACTTCAGTTCGCTGCCACGCATCGGTCCATTTTGGCTTGGGAGGACCAATATCTTCAACCACAGGGGCTTTTGTCTTTTTGGGAGCTTGGGAGTCCTTGATTCGAAAGACGCGGGCGAGGAACGGCATTTTCACCTTGCGCTTCTTCGACTCCTGAATTGAGAGGTGCGACTAACTATTAAGTTGGGGAAGTCGACCTTCTAAGGCGCGGTCAAGAAGTGGCGTCTTAAGACAAGTCGATTAGCGAACCTAACGAGGAAGACTTCACGATTCCACGCTCGACCGTGCGACTAGGCAACCAGTTGTAGATTAATAGGAGAAAAGCGGTATAAATAACAGGTCGCGGGGGAAAAAAAGCGTAGAACCAAAAGGGTAAGACTTGGTAAGTTGATTCAATAAATTGGAGTCTAAGAAAGGACAAAAAGAGAAGGAAAGAAAAAAAAAATTTAGACAAGAAGCGAAAAATGAAATAAAATGAGATCAAAAGAAAAAAGATCAATCGAATAAGTAGGAGGACATCCAGGTGGCCAGAGAATCGCCTGCAGCCCAGACGGGGCAGCACGTCTAGCGTGCAGCGATAGTATTGTACTACTGGCAATAAGGCCACAATCGACCTGCAGAGAATTTAGGAAATTGGATAACGAGCGCAATCTCCACGTTTTTTAAGCTTGGAATGTGGAGCTGGTAAAACCAACGAGCAGAATCAATTATGCGACCAAACGGAGTAAAACAAAAATTGATGACAGAGAAGAAAAGGAAGGTATAATTAATGTGAGGAAAAGAAGAAGAGGGAGAAGAAGGAAAAGGAGAAAAAGCGACGAGGTAGAGAAGTTGATTGGAAGGACTTTCAACGATGAGGATCTACTATGTTGCTCGTTTCAGGGGTGAAATAACATTACCTCCCCGAACCCTCTCGCTCTATCCATGGTTCAGTGGCCCTCCATCGACGCCAATTTATTGGTTTGGAATCCAAGAGGACAAGAACGAACGCTGGTTCATTCATTGTTCATGATCCGCTACCCAAGACATTTTGTTTTTTTTTTTTTTTTTTTTTTACCTTAGAAACCCTACCCAGAAAAGGAACGAGGAAGTTCGACCGTGGTTTTGAGGATCTGGAAGAAGTGGTAGTATGATTTTAATTAACTCCTCCCCTCCTTCTTGAAACCTGATGGTCAGGATGATGACATGCTAAAATTTAAGGTATTAGTCTCAAGTAAAAAGAGGTTAGGCAGAATACCGTATGATACCATGGAGATACAATAGGTACTAGTAGTCAGTAGTAACCTCCTTCGTACCCAACAGAGGATTTGCGTCCATGTAGGTCGCTCCAGTTAGGTAGAATTCATGATGTCGATTAGGTATGGGGTAGATATGTAACCAATCAATCAACTATATCCGTGGATGTACACTGCATATGTACGTTTAGTAGGGGCGCATGACTCGACTCGGTTGTAGTAGTATGACAACTGTTCCCTGCTTATCAACGTCGCCGACATACGTCCGACGTATCTCATAGGAAGAAAAATAAATAAACGAAAAAAATATTTAAATTTTAAAATAATATCACCCAATTATTAGTCTGATGTCGATGCCTGGTTTTCTGCCTTTGACATAAGAACATGCCAGGCGACAGATCAAATTCCTGAGTAGATCATCGTGACTGGTCATGGAGGATGGTCCAATCAAAATCAAAGGGGATTAGGGGTTCAGTACTAGTAGTAGTAACTCTGCCGGTTCCCAATCGATAAAGCAGCGGGCCTTTACCGCTTAGCCCGACAGGGAATCGACCATATCAGGATTGTAAATTTGAAAGTCTGGGCCTTGTCGTGTCGGGTTGAGGGACTAAATCGGTTAGGTCATTAGACAATATCTGCCTCAGGCAGAAGTCCTGGATGCCTACTGGACTAACCATCCCTTTGTGCGGGCGGTCAAGCCCATAGCTGGCACCACCGGCTAGTCTAACTACTTAGTCTTTTAGGCTTTCTTTTGAGAGGTCAATGCGAGCTCAGTATGTCCTCGTTAGTAGCGGGGGACGATCATAAGGTGCAGTATGATAAGACCGGACAAAATCAACGTTCGCGAAGTCACTACTGGTACGCTACCCTTGGAGGTGTCAACGTGAGATTGGCATGATCAGTGAAACCCGGAGCCGTAACTCTGTAGGACAGGAACCTCATTGGGTTGTATTGAGAATAGTGGCAGGGCAGAACAGTGCATCCGAAGAGCTGACCTAGAGTTTCATCGAGACTAGGAGATATCGATCAAAGATCTGGACCAGGAAGAGGCGGAGTGACCGGTATATGTACCTAGTGGTAGGGGTTCATGGACCAGTCAGCAACGGATCTATAAATAGCCCGGGCGGCGGTTAGAAGCTCGCCAACGGCGGCTGCCCGTAGCCGCCGACAGGTCCAGTGATTAAGAAGTTTCCCACAGTCGATGTCTATCTTTAGAATCTTCTGCATCACCCGCGTGTCGCCGCTCCAACCATCCAGCCTTTCTCATCCATCCATCCTTCGAATCCCATCCCAGAATTGACTTTGGCTCATCTTATCTGTTGTTCTGTCTCTCGTTTTTACCTTGGTGACCTGATCTAGTCCTTGCCTGCATAAGGGGGTCCCTTGTTCTTCTTCCCCCGACCGGTAAGACGCTGTCGCCCTTACGCGCTCCGTTGGTTCATCCCTCCAAATAGCGCTGTGCCAATCTCACCCCTCTTGTCTATCTGTACTTTCGCATTCTTTCTCATCCTTTTCTTTGTCCCCACTTCTTTTGGGAGATTTTGAAACGTTTTTATTAACGGCCTTTCGTTTTTATTATAATTATTTTTTAAATCTTCCTGTCTCTTAAAATTAAAAAGAAAATTAAAGGGGGGGAAATTCACGAAAGGAGCCTAGCAAACACAGTCGTTTATTCCACCGTGCTCTGGAATTCCTTTTTCCTTTTTTTCTTTTCTGTTTTTCTTTTTGGCGCTTCCCTGGGTTTCAACTCGCGCCACTAATTCATACAAAGACGCATACCTTCACGTCTACTCGCTATTCACCTTGCCTTCGGTGTTTCACCTACGCTCTTTACCCTTGTGTGATACGCTCACACTGTATCCCTCATGGGTCGGCGAAAGATCGAGATCAAGGCGATCAAGGATGATCGCAACCGTTCAGTGTAGGTCTCATCCTATACTCTATCGCTGGGTGCAAGTTGAAGAGCTAACATGATGCCCTGGTCTATAGGACTTTTCTGAAACGGAAGGGTGGTCTCTTTAAGAAGGCGCATGAGCTCGCGGTGCTATGTTCAGTAGATGTTGCTGTCATCATATTTGGTCACAACAAGAAGCTATATGAATTTTCATCATGTGATATGCGCGAGACCTTGGGTCGTTATCAATATGTTTGTCTCTCCAACTGTATGATATCGAGTCAAATTGTTAACATGCCATGCTTTGCCTTTAGTTCGGCCCACCACATGAGCATAAAGGCCCAGAGGACTTTAACGGCCGGCGCGATGACGACGACGATGAAGATGAGACCACACCTGCCCCTGAAGAAATGCATCCAACACCACCGCAAAACAACCCTCCGATGATACCCACTCATCTTCCTAGTCATCCCGGCTTCCAACATGTTAATCATGCGCCTTCCGCGTCCCCTCCCATTGGCAATGGACTGCCGTTTGATCCGCGGCACGGTACCCCTCAGCCTCAAGGACTTTCAAGGCCATCATCCAGAAATCATGTTCGCAGAGTCAGTTCCAATATCGGTACCCAGCAACACCATGCCACACCACCGCCACCTCAGAATGGATTTGCCTATATGCCCAACCCTTCCGTGTATAACCCGAATGCCCACCACGCTCTAGGTCAACAACCCCGACCCGGTCAGTTTGCGCACTTTGGCCCTCCGCATGGCGTACATCATGCAACCCCGCATCATCAGCATCAGCCTATGCCGCCGCAATCCATGCCGCCGCACACAATGCCGCCCCAGGCAATTCCATCGCATATTCAACAGCATCCCCAGCATCCGCATATTCTTGCACAGCAAACACCTATGGGTTTATCGCAACCGCCCCATCCGCAAATGTCCCAGGTCGCCCAGGCCTTTATCCCGGAGCAGGGAAGGAGTTCCATGCCGCCTGCGTTCCCGTCGGAGCAGCAGCAACAACAACAACAACAGCAACAGCAACAACCCCAACAACAACAGCGGACGGTCTCGCTTCCCGAAGCTCCAACGGACCAGATGCCTGGACCGCTGAAAGCCGAAGACAGCCAGTCACCGCCGCAACAAAGGTCGATATCATCGAAATCACGTAGTATCTTTACGCCGATTGATGATCGTGGTTCGGTCTTGGCTCGCCACTTTGGGGTCGGTCCACCTACGTCGCCGCGCAATGAGAACCCACAAGTGAAGCTTGAAGTTTCACATAACGAATCAAAGGGCAAGAAGGGACTCAGTCAGCCAGTGGCGCCTCCGCCTCCACCACGAGCCGCGACTGAAGCGCCGCGTCCTCAGCCGGTGCCTGAGATCAAGCCTCCCGTTCGGACGAACAGCGGTCAGTTAAATACGAAACGTCCACAGCTGAAGGTGCAAATACCCAGCGAGAATTCGGACCGGGGCAGCGCAACAGCAGATTCATCCTCCCGCGATTCCGCAGGGAATAAGACACTTACACCAGCGAAAGCCAATCCTGACGGCAACCATTCCGGTGTAGTGTTACCTCCGCCTTCGCCTTCTGCCGGTGCCATTCTCAGTGCAGGCGCTCAGGGACCACCGAATCCGTTTGCCCGGCCGCCTCCCCCTAGCACAGCTGCTCAGAATAACAATGCATATAGTAGTAACAACAACAACAACGGCAACAACATAGAGACGCCGATATCTGCACTTCCTAGCCGCTTCGTGTCAGATGCACTTCTTCCTTCTCCATCTAGTTTCTTCCCTGAATGGGGTTTTGGCCGGTCTGGTCCGGATAGTAATATGCTTCCTAGTCCTCTGACCTTCCCCACTCCCGCCGTTCAAGCGGGTCCCAGTTTTGCGCGTGAAGACGATCAAGAGAAAAAGCGCAAAAGCCCCGATAGTGGACCAAGTGCGGAAGGGGCACCGAAAAAGGCAAAGACATAGCCTCCCTTGTTGTCTAGATTGATAATTGCGGTCTTGTTCTTTCTTTCACTGTCTCAGCTATGGCATCGTGTGGCGTTAAGGAAGGTATGAATACCTAGTCGGGTGAGCGAGTTGGATATGTCTCTTTTGTTCATTGGATATCATTTCCCCTTTCCAGTCCTCTCTACTTTCGCCGTGGCTTCCGCTTCCTTTCCACTGTTATACCCTTTCCTTTTGCCGTTGGATCTTATTGGCAACCTCGCCTTAAGCGCTTGTTTTCGAAAAGCTCTTTCCGCATGAGATTCTCAGTCTCTCTCGTCTTTCCCATCTCTTTGACCAGGACAGAACAATCTTTGGCCTTCTTTCTATAATCACTTGGGGATGGCGTTCCAGTATCTGTTTATTTTATCCTTTAAAATTTGGTAATGTATATAAGGATGTTTGAATAGGAATAAAAATGTTGAACAGGATAGTCAGGCCAAGTTGGGTATTGTGATGAGTTTACCACTATATATGTGGTTTCCATAGAACGACCGAGAAAAGTTAAGTGACTGCACCATCCTTTCCATGTGGATCATCCGAGTAAACCTAAAAGTACGGTACCAATTGAACAGGACTGAATCTACGATCGACTACCTAAACCGGCGTATACTCACGTCATTGCCGATAAAGTTCAGATTAGGTTTGCAGAACCATATCGCATTGACGTAAGCAGCTATACATCAACTTAACTAGCACCAGCAAACCCTCATGTACCTAATACCTGGGATCTAGTACAGTTGCAGGATGTAAGTAATGATGTGCAGCTTACTAAGTATAGTATACATAACCACCTCCCGAACAATCAAATCGTGTAAGTACTACTGTGTGCATACGTGTGATAAGGTTATCTATCTGTCGGAAAGCCCCGGCTGTTTAGCAGTGATGTCATTTTTAAGAACTTATTTCTTGGTTGTATGAAGTTTCTGGTGTAGAGGTAAGGCACTAACTAGCAAGAGAATAATAGTTCTCGATAATAAATTGGTCTTAGTATGTGTGAAGGATATGTTGAGCAAATTCTTTTCTGCCAACTTTGTTAAACCCTTAGATGGCAATCTCTGCGCTGAATCTGTATGAATGTATGTATTTACTCCAGTTCATCATTTTCCAATCTAATATACATAATTTCAGTAACTCCAGCTATCAAGCAACTCCAGAAATCCATGTTGAAGTGGGTATAGCAAGAAATTAAGGCAATTCAAGAAGCAAAACCAGCAAACTTTTTTTCTCTCTTTTTTCACGGTCTGAACATGCTCATAATACCCACCGGGAGTATTAACAACTCAATCATTATAGGGATAGGGGACGCCAGCCTTGAAGAAAAGAGCAAGAAGGGTCTATTATGCGTGTAGACTGTAACGTGTATGTTTATGGGAAGAGAAGAAGCGAAGGTGCTTTTACACGGTCTCCTTGGATTCGGGCTGAGTCTCGCCTCTTTGCGCGGCTAGGATCTCCTGTCTTGCGCGTTCTTGCTCTGCTAGACCCGTCTTGGTGAATGTGTGTGCCTTGCTGAGCACGACGGGTCGGATGAGTAGACTGACTAGTAGCCCGAAGCCGATGATGGCCGTGTAGAATATCCACATCCGGCTCAGGGTGAAGGTGTATGATTTCAGGACGACGTTCTTTTGGGCTCCCGGGAGTGCTCTAATGAGGTCGCCCTGGGAACCGGAGAAGGACGAGGCGAGCGCGGTGGCTTTCTCGGGCCCGATCGCGGTTGAGATCTTAGGCATTTGCTGGCGGAGGACATTTTGATACACAACGGTACCGAGGACGATGGACATGGCGGCGGAGGTTTGGCGAAGGAAGCCGAACGTGGAGGTTCCGGCGGCGACATCACCACGGTGGATGTTAGCCTGGAGGGCAACGAGGGGTGCCTGGAAAACGGGCCCGGAGCCAAAGCCGGCGATTAGTTGATAAATGATGATGCGAGGCCACGAGGCGTAGTATTTCAGGTCGATGAGGAGTCCGTAGCCGAGAGTCATGAAGAATAATCCACCCACGATAAGCTCGCGGTAGCGGCCGGTCTTTTTTATGATGAAACCAGTGCATGCGGAAGTGAAGGAAAGGCTGAGAACGTTCGGAAGCACGTAGACACCGCTCATTATAGGGTTGGCGAGAAGTACAGTCTGGAAATAGAGCGGGAGGTAGTAGGAGCCTGCGATAAACACGAAACTGTGGCAGAAGCAGACGAGGAGGACCAGGATGTTGTGCCAATTCGTGAAGAGTCGGATCGGTATAACGGGATATTTTGCGACCTTCCATTCAACCACCATGGCGATGGCCCACGCTACTACTCCGAAGACGATGAGGCAGATGACAGTGGCCGAGTCCCAAGGGTAAGTGATGCCACCGTACTCCAGACCAAACAAGAACATGAGCGTCCCTCCCATGATCAAGACGATACCTATCCAATCAATGGCTTTTAGACCTGCTAGAAGCGGGGTTTTTTCAGCCTCGATCTTAAGGAACAGAACGAGGATCACAAACGAGACGCCCCCAATGGGCACTGGTAAACCACATTAGCATAGTTCGGCCTGCTGCTCGCTGGTTTCCTTACAATTTATATAGAAACACCAACGCCAAGTAACGTTGGTGGTGAAGGCGCCTCCAACGATGGGACCTAGAGCACCTGCGATTGCCCATGTAGATCCGAAAAGACCGTAATACATCGGCCGTTCTCTGAAGTATAAACCGATTAACAATCGTCCCTTGAAAGGGAGAAAGCATAGATAAGATGACTTACCGGACACTGAACAAATCAGAGACACAGATATTCACCAACACGATGATACCACCACCCCCAACACCTTGAATCGCTCTACCCACCAGAATCATCGGCAGATTAATAGCCAACGCGCAGATCAAACTACCTACGAGGAAAGTAAAATTGGCCAGCAACAAAATCCGCTTTCTGCCCCAGATGTCACTAATTTTACCCCAGAGAGGCACCGCGGCGGCATTAGCAAGCATATACGACGAAGCCATCCATGAATATCCACTCTCCGAGGCATTGAAATGAGAGGCCATTGTTGGCAGGGCCGTGGAAATGATTGTCTATACCAGTCAGTTTACATCTGAACTATGACGACACATGCGAGCAATCCCGTCACTTACCATATCTAAAGCTGCTAGGAACAGGACTAACTACAGGTTTCAGTATGGTTAGCCGTTATTTCATCAAAGATGTACTTGAGGAGTAGAAAAGCAAAAGTAAGTTCTTACACAAAGCGCCGCCATGACAACAACGATCTTCTTCTTCCCCAGCTTCTGCGCCTGGGAAGGCACTCGGCCCAGCGAGGCGCCGGTTGCGACTTTTTCCATAGTTCCATCACCGTTCGATTCATCCGGATGCCTTTCCTCTGAAGATTGACGATGGTGGTTCGAAGTGTCGGTGTCCGCCAAGCTGGGGTCCAACTCCACTGGAGCTATTTTGTCGCCCGTTACAATCTGACCATTGCTGGGCGTGTGGGTATCATGTTGATCCCGGTCTTCAATGGGATTAGAAAGCGCCGTCATTCTTCACGATGTAAGAATGCACGGCCCGTCGAGAATGAAATTGGATCAGACTTGACTTGACAGGCGAGGGTTTGGCCGCTCTGTTGAGGAGAAAGGGACCAAGAATGAGCTCCCAATCTGGTGTGGCGGGCAGATCCGACATTAAAAGACCGAGTGACTCAAGGATATAGTAAAGGATCAACATAAAGAACGAGGAAAGAAACGTCTCAGAACACCGAGGAGAAACGAGAAAAACTCTAGCGCAGCCGCTAATGGATTCCCATTTGTAGTTGCTTAGACTTCTCGGCGTGAATGAGCCAACCAAAGTGAGAGAGGATGCGGTCGAGACTCAGTTCCTATAAATGAGAGTACGGAGTATCGAGCTATAACGTTGACTAAGTTGTCGGTCTTTCGGAAGGGTCCCGAGCCTGTCGGACTTAAAAGCTTTCAATGACCGACTCCCCGAGGGATCTAAACCAGCAAAGACCAAGATGTACTCTGTACATGAATGATTTGCCTTTTCTTTGGGGTAATCGGAGATTTTAATTTTAATTTTCCTTTGATTATCTTCACCAAACAGAAAATTCTCCACATAGCATTTAAATTTATGCAAGTCGGAGAATTTCCCAAGGAAATGACATGCCATGACATCCATCCCAAGAAAGGTTTAGGGGGGTTGTTTTTTTTTTCTCACTGGTATCGTACTTCGTATTCATTACCAAATCAATTGCAAACCGGTCCGTATTCTTATCATGAGGTACTACCGTTTTATAGTACAGGTCAATGCAGCCTTTTAACACAAAATCATCACTACCTACAAGTAGCTAGCATGCAAGTACACCGAATACACTTTGCATGTCACTTTTCGCTGGATCGCCGGTGCTTGAATTATGATGCTCCATAAACAGGGTATAATAGTAGAACAACCAGAAAAGATCAACGCAGAGATGCACAAGAACTCCTTATCCACCCTCTAGTCCTGTAGTTGCAGGATTTCTATACGTCATTGCGTCAGTAACTGGCCAAGGTAGAAGGGCAAAAAAAAAAATTAAAAAATTTCCCATACCAGTTAAGAACTCCTCAAAGCTCACAGTAATGTAACCATCGCGGTCATCGTCATACCGCTTGAACACGTCCGTCATCCGTCTCAAGCTGATACACGCCTGCACAAACAGGTCGAAGCTCATTCCCATCTTTCCGGGGTGAGCAGGCCCACCACTCATTTGTCGTCCCTTGCTCTCAAATGTGGTGAAAAGCACCGTCACAAACGGCTGGCTTAGTCGGTATCCGAATGCGAGGAGTGCGTTCTCAAACTCCTGGAGGCTGATGCGCCCGCTACGGTCGACATCGAATCGGTCAAATAGCTCCCGCCACGCGGCTAGGTAGCGCCATAGCGACACAAACTCGTCGAACGAGATCGTTCCACTGCTATTCCGGTCAAACATGCGGATCATCATCTTCACCGTCTTAGGGTGAAACGAGGTGAAATCGCCATTCACCAGAGCGGAGCCCAGCTCCAACTCGGTCAGTGAACCAGTGTGGGATGCGTTGGCGGCGCGAAACAGCGGGAAGAGTTGTTGCGGATCGTCATCAGGGACAGCCAACGGAGGCGGGTTTGGAGACCGTGGGGGCCGAGATGAGGGCTGGGGCCGATTGCGCACAGGCTGGGAAGGGGGTGGCCCAAACCCATAGTTCTGTGGAGGTGGGGATGGGTGCAGTGGATGAGTCCGGTGTTGGTTTGCTGCTGGTGCGGGTAATGGCTTGTTCATGTGCGCACTCGTGACGGGAACCCGAGGTGGGACTCCACTAGAAGAGGGGTTGGGGGATGGTCGAGATGGTTTACTCTGCTGGTGATGATGCTGAGGGCCGGTTTGCATGGCACCGATCATCTGAGCTACCTGGCGTTATTTCATCAGTTATGGAGGGGTCGATCAGGGAAACTAAAGCACTCAGTCGGTCGGTACCTGTTCGGGCTCTGCATGTCTGGTCCAATTTATGCAACATTAGCGATATACGGCGCATCCTGAAAATCATCATCTGCGACCTCAACTTACGCTGGCAACGCATCTGGGTTGTAAGATTGATTGTACGCCATGGCGTTGTCTATTCGTGTCGATCCAGCTGACGTAACCGAGGTTTGGTATGGGTTTAAGGAAATGAGGTTTGGGGGAGGGGATGCTTGACGCGGGAAACGCGCTCTTTATAGCGATCGGACAAGCCACTCAACAAAGAAGGAAGAGGAATCAGGCAGAGATAAGAAAAGGATTTTGGTCAGGAGTTTCAGGAGGGAGTTAGTGTTTGCGTTAGCATATGCTTCTTCGTAGTCAAAAGCGGAGCGCGTGGGGCACTGGTTCGAAAAGCTGATTGCCAAGAGTCTTAATATGTTGAATCAAAGGGGGAGGGGGGCGATCAATATACGAATACGCGGTGGCAGAGAGAAGATCAACAAACTAACGGGTAGGAAATTGGGCTCCAAATGGAATGAAAGGAAGGTTTTCTGAGAGAAAGAATCGCTTCAGCCCTATCCCACCCTCTGATTCATTTGTTTATCCTGATTGAGTATGGCTCTCGGGTTCTCCTCAATTCCCGGTGGAGCTAATGTGAGTCTGTATCTATATTTATCTTTTTTTTTTTTTTAACCACAGTCCGTACTTATGGTTCGGTTAACTTGTTCCTTTGCCTAATTTAGTATTACATTATCCTTCATTCCCCAATTAGCTCTCGGATTTCTGGACACTGCTCTTGAAGAATCTCAATGATCTCCTTCCACGCCTTGACCTGGAATTCCTTTCCTTCCGTTCCCGTTGTCAGCGCAGTGAATTCGCTGCACTTGTTAGCACATAATAGTAAAATCCGACAGAAAACCAACGAAAAATATAAAGAAAGGAAAGGAGAATGAGAAGAAACATACTCCAAATACCCGTCACTCCTCCAGCATTTTCCGTGTGATTCTGCTCCCTGGTATGTGGCACTAACTAGCGACCGACTTCCTTGCTCTGCTGTGCGAGCAAAGAGCTTATAGAACAGCCAAACAACCCATCGCTCATAGAATCGACCATACTGCCGTCCAAGCGACGACACACACAGTCCCGGGCTTATCGTATTAACAATGACTGGGAGAGTTCCATTCTCATTCCGTACTCGATCAGCCACCGTCTTCAGAGCATACTCCAGCAGCAGCTTAGAGATGCCGTACTGCCTTGTCCCACTAAAGTGTCGTGGATCATTCAAATGCTCCAATAGTGGCCCCTCCGTCCGGAGACTCGTAGCCTTGACCTGAACAAACTGCTGGCTGGAAACGACAGCAAGATGCGCCGGGTTCGAGTCAGATGAGCTGTCTCTTAGCTTCGGAAGGAGCAGAAGCGCCAATAGAGAAGTGGACAACGCGTTAACCTGCAGCGTTTCTTCCCATCCCTCCGGTGATGCGGTATACACTTTATGACAGAGACCTGCATTGAGGAGTGCGATGTCTAGCTGCTTGATTTCCTTTTGAATGCGACTCGCAAAGGTCTTGACGCTTTGGAAACTGTTCATGTCCAGCTCCCATACTTGGATCACTCCCTGTCTGGTCGTGCGCTTTTCCAGCTCGGTTTTGGTTGCATCTCCTCGTTCTAGGCTGCGACTGCCGATTATTAGCGACTCCACGCCTAAATTCAGAAGCTTGATGGCAGCTTCAAAACCCAGGCCAGACGTGGCTCCAGTCAAGACGACGGTTTTGCCGGCAAAGGAGACTGTTGGGTCGACTGGGAGAGTGTACTGTGTTCGGAGCAGGCGTAGTAAGCTAGCCATGGTAACTATATTTCCACGAACAAACAAAAATGCGATATGCTGTGGATGGCGTTTGGAGTAGATGATTTGTTGGATAGTCGAACAAAAGCAATGCCAAGTAATAAGCAGCTATTAAAGAGTCCTAATCCTTATTAAGAAGGGTCCACACCATCTAGATTACCTTGTAGTATGCTTTTCTTCACAATTAAGGCTGATCAATAAGCAGGGGGTTTTAGTCAAACCTGAGGCAGCAAGAAGAGACGGAAGGATAATGTCGGCTGCAGCGGGGCATCTACTTGAAGGCTATCCGAATTGATTGGTCCAATGTTGCATCAACTTCCATCCCACATTGATAGTGAGCAAACAGTACAAACACATGGGGTGGATTGTACAGCACATTCTTTGCAATGCTCAGTAATGAACATATACCTCTAAGGATAGCCGTTTCCCTACATTTTTAATGATAACGTTGAAGGAAGCTAGAGGCCATCTATCTATTCTGGATTTCCGCTGCTGACAAAGCCTTGTTTCTAGAGCTGTTTCTATTTTACACACTTTCGTTTCCATCTCAAAATCTATATACATTATAGAGACAAACAGACCTTGTAACCATAGAGCAGACGGTTAATATCCGACTCTATTAGACGGGTCTGACATGGCTTCTAGTAATGAAAACGGTCATGCTTCTCCAGATGGCAGAACATGGCGCAGTTACTTCCCAGACGGTGATCTATGGGTATTTGGATATGGGTGAGTCACGTTGGTCCTGGGAAGAACAGTATCTTCGGTGTTCTACGAGAATTTTTAATGAACAAACGCTAATGTTGCCAAGGAGCTTGATCTGGAAGCCACCACCGCATTATGGTACGTCACTCTGGCTTTGGCCTAAGGGTTCAGAGATCTTGGCCAAGGAAAAATGGCGCAGCACTCTTGCCGGTCTCCCAGACTTCAGCTGATATGCGACCTCGTATAGATCAAAGAGTCCCGGGTTATGTCAACGGCTATGTGCGTCGCTTTTGGCAGGTTCGTCACCCCTTGAACTATGGAAACCTTTGCCGTGAAGCTTGAAGTTCCGGGACTTTCCTCATTTTCTCCGTTTTTCCTTCTCCCTTACCAAGCATGGCTAACTTCATGCTTGCATCGTATAGGCTAGGTGTGCTATAGACTCTTGAAACGGGCATTCGGTTGCTAATCTCCGAGCTACAAAACTGACTTATTCAGTACCGACCATCGAGGAACGCCGGAAAATCCCGGACGAGTAGTAACGGTCATAGAACGAGGATTCTGGGAGACATTGAATGACCCGGTATGTGGCCATTTCCTGTTAGTAACTAGACCTGTCGCCTCATATTACCACCGTGCAGCTCGCACACCTTGAATCATCGTCGTCAGCAGCTCGAGTTTGGGGCGCAGCATACCATATTCCCGCTTCGCACGCCGAAGAAGTCCATGATTACCTCGACGAACGCGAGATTGACGGATACACCGTGCATTACACTCCATTCTATCCGTTCTCAGGATCAAAGACCTCGGGGTCAGATTCTAAACCGCTAACCTGCATGGTGTATATCGGGCAACCCACCAATCCACAGTTCTTGCGTGACCCAGCCCGTCGTGAGCCGCAGGATGTTGCGGAAGTGATTAGTCGCGGACGAGGTCAGAGTGGGAAGAATACCGAGTACCTTTATCTGTTAGAGAAGGCACTTGAGGGTCTCGGGCTCGGAAGTGCCGATGGTCATGTCACGGATTTGGTTCGACGGGTGAAGGCTATTGAGGAGGAAGACGAAGCGGCGAGAGATGAAGAAGCGGCTGAGAGGGATTTACAGAAGTCGCTTAGTCGGTCGGAGGAGGAAGCACATCGGGCTTTCCAAAACGAGGAAAGAGTGTGATTTTGCATTGATGTCTCTTTATGATCCGTGGTCGGCGGTCAAGTGCAGGGCTTACATAGACTACATGGTTTCAGGCTGTATAGGTTTCGGTTATAGATTGAAATTGTTCTCTCTGTCATGGAGATTCAATATTAAATGAGCAATGGAGGTATGATCTTAAAAACAGAGATAAAGCATCCGTGATTCATCAAAACCATGCTTCCGCCGTCATACTGCGTTTCAATTCCTCTTCTGTGATCGTGTCTCATGAAGTTTTATCGAGATAGAAGCTTATCAGAGCGATGAAATCTGTTTGAACAAAGCACGAAAAGGACCAGCCCAACTACACCATACTTCGATCCACGCTTTAGTTAGAGGTAGCGTTCGTAGGCTGGTTATCAGCGTTTCAATCACGCCAGTCTGTATATCGTTAGCTCCATCGGAATACCAATAAAGAGGACTGCGACGCCCTTGGATGTAAAGGACAAGCAAAATGGATTACTTACTGCCCCCGTTATATCCGCCACGGCCTTGGAAGCCGCCATTGTTGCGAGGAGGTCGTTCAGAGGCTTTGTCGACGCGGATTTGACGGCCGTCAAACCTAGATTTGTAAATCTTCGATCCAACGCGGAGAAGTTGCGACAGCACTGTGGGATGGAAGGGATCGCAGTAAATAAATGAATGCTCACTCCTGGTTGTTCATCTCTTGCACGGCAGCATCAGCTTCAGCCTCCGTGGCGAAGCGGACGAATCCGAATCCGCGACTGCGACCAGTGTCACGATCCTTAACGACGACCTAGACATTATTAATACAACCATGGCAGAGAGAGGAAATAGCTCTACGGTAACTGGATTACTAACAGCGTCTTCGATCTGACCGAACCTGGAGAAACCATCACGGAGACCCTCGTCGGTGGTGTGCCATGACAGGCCGCTGTTCGTCAGTGTCAGTGAATATTCAATTAGAAAATCCCTGTAGAAGTGGGAAAGGGATGACAGCTGATATGGGAGGAGTGAGGGGAGGAAGGAGGTGGGTAAACAGACCCAATAAATAGTTTAGACATTCTGAAGTCCTTGTAGAGTTGAACAGAGACTAAGAGGGGAGTTAGTAGAGAAAAGAGGAATAAGAAGGATGAAGATGAGACGAGATTTGTGCGATAAAATGATGGTTCGGCTGAAAGAGGAGGATGACAATGGAAGAAGAGGGCCCGTGGGGAACATGAATGTGAAGGAGGCTACTAAGGTCCTAAAGAGCCGATTTGCAGAATTATTAGTTCTTATCACGTACATTTATTCAAGTGGAACCGCTGCAGTGACTAAAACTGTCTGGAATCATGCACCTTCACTGTTAAGTTGTTGCTAGAGAAGGGAATCTCTGGCCAAAGAAGACCAGATCCAACTGCACGTTGTGCCACAACCTTTTTTTTTTTTTTTTTTTTCGCCTCTCTCCTTCTAATCTTTAGCGAAGACTTGACTGAGCGATAATAACCTTGAAAGCGGGGGGAAGGAAAGGAAAGGGAAATAAAATAGTATGTACACCTCTCATACGCTCTTTCCTCTCCCACTCGCAACACAAACAACCAGCCTGAACGGTAACAATACCCAAATACTGCACCACGGAGGGGGGGTCCGTTTGCATTGTTTTGGATTGGACTGATTTTAAGACGCTAACCCAAGCGTTGCGGAACACCTCCGGTTCCCCTCATTGTCAATTCAATTCTTTTTTTTTTTACTTTTTTTTAATCTTTTCTGATCTTTTTTTATTTTCTTGTCCTGGATTCTTAATAAAGACAAGTACCAAGTCTTAATATTAGAACCAAGTAGTGGGTGTAAGTGTAAGTGTAAGCATCTAGCTTCACTTCGGAGGAAAGCACGTACACTTTATCTATATACATTTACCGTCTGATGTACTACTACTACTGCTGCTGCTGCTGCTACTGTAGGTATTCCGAACAGTTATTGTACCGGTTCAGGACGTCCACGCAACATACTAATTCCAATCAACTTGACCTTGATTATCCTTCTGTTACACAACTCTTTTTTATACATAACTTGTATGCTGACATTCTTCTATGTGCATACTATCGTTTAGTATCAGACTCACTGAATAATGGGATATGGCCAGATTGTATAACTGGCCTTACTACAGTAACTATAGCTGTACTGGGTATTATGACCTGTCTGTAGTTGAGAGGTGAATAAACAGTCATGTGTACCAGGATATCAACTTGAATTCACTGCGACCTTTCTTCCCTTTTCAGACATTTCAAAATACCTCAATTCTCACTTTCCCTCTTATTTTACACCAACATCTTATTTGTTCTATTTCGTCATGGATGAGCCGACTAATGAACTAGTGCTACGCCTGATGTAAGACGATGCGAGAGGCGCCCTTGGACTCATGAAGGGCAAGGAGAGGTCTGGTCAAACGACTGACTATGAACTGGCGCTCACTGAATGGACTAAAGAGCTCCGTCATTGCGCGTGCATATTTGAAGACTACAACATGGCGAAGAACCTAGTGAAGGCTGTTTTCCATGATGGTGTTGCTCTCGCAGCTGCAACTGAAGAGGAAAACAGATCCTTCTAGGATCGAATGACCGCACTACAACTGGTCGGCCTCAACCAATCAACCCCTGATCAGGTATTGGGGCAGAAGCATGCTGCAATGACTGGTCTAACTGGTCTGTGGGAGATTCCAATACGGTGTTGGAGCAATCGGGACCTACAGATACAGTTGAAGTTCGAAGTTCAGGTTTCATCAAGACTGAGTCCCCAGGGGCTGAAAGCTCGAAAGTTGCCGCTGCCCGTAGTCTTGACTGTCAGACACACCTCAAATGTGTAGCATGTATGGAAGCCATGCCATATTTAGACATATTCAAGGCAGCCTGTTCCCATTACTACTGCAGGAGCTGTATCGGCCGCCTGGTGCACGACTCTTTTGCTGACGAGTCACTTTTTCCACCTAAGTGCTGTCGTGTGCCATTCCCTTTACTTACAATGAAGTCACTTCTGGACGAGATGTCGTAATATCGTGGAACTAAAAAGTGGCTGCAATCACATCACGTAAGTGCATAAGCAATTGGGTTTTCTTGCCTTTGCTATGGATATCTCTCTGATGATACTTGATTTTCTGGTTCAGATGCCGTTGTGGGTTCGAATTTTGCTACACCTGTGCCATGAAGTGGAAGACATGTGGATGCGAAGTATGGGACGAAAACAAACTACTCGACAGAGCACACCAAGTTGCCTCTGGGATCGAAGACAACCCTCAGTCTGCATAGCAAGAGGTTCAGATGGCAGCACAGGAACTTCGTGAGCAGCACAACTGTAAGCATGATCGCTGGAGAAGGTGTGATGGAAAATATTCGTGCGATGTGTGCCACGACCAGCTTCCTGATTTCATCCTACGATGCCAGCGCTGCAAAATTGAGGTGTGTGTACGTTGCAGATATAATCGTCTCTGATCCATGGATAACTATGACCGCATCAGAGGAGACAAGGTTCAACATGAGATTTTCCATGATGGAAATGACAGACGGGGAGGGGTTTAAGGATCTGTATTAAGAGAGCAGCTCTCATGGGTCGGTTTCAATATGATCATGGGAGATGGATATTGGAGTGTTTGTTCTAAAGAAGTAGCGAAATAATAGGTGGACGTAATACTACTACTTATGTTAGGTCATTCAGTTGCAAACGCATGTCACGAGGGTGGTTCTGTATTTGGTAATCGTGGCTGCCTGAGTACGTTTACAGTTCCGTCCGGTTTCTTCAGATACTCAGTTGGATGATGCCACAATGGCAGCCATACCTCTCAGCCAGACATCCTAACATGTCTCCAGGTCTTTCTATTTGCTAACTATCTACTTCACGTTTCGACCTATCAGTCTCTAGAAACCCCTATTCTATCTGCCAGACACACTTAAGCACATCTCGCACCGGCTATTTCGATGGGTTCAAGATCACAGTCCCGTATTTTAGAGTGGTTGAGAATGATCGAAGACGAGGTTGTGCCATCTGACATCCCTGAATGGTCGTACCCAGGCCGTAATTTCCCCAAAGTTCAAGACCTTTATGGTAAACTACCGGTCATCGAAGACCAACTAAGGAGATCAACATCAATGAAAGAGGGCGGTACTAATTTACCACACCTTGGCCTCCCATCCCAGCAAGTCGCACATGTGCCACACGTCCAGGAAACAGCACTGGAGACGTATAAGAAAGAGCACTGCCTTGAGTCAGTAGGCCCTGTACCGTGTCTCATGTCTTTTCAGAAAGCTGCCAGTAGGGGAAAGAAAGAACGATATGGATATGAGCGCCGACCACGCCACAAGACAAAAGGCGACCGTTATGTGTACAAGGGCAAGATATCTCATGAGGAAGATGGTAGGGTGACAAAGACTAAGAGAAGAAGGTCCGCAAAGAGGAATAGAAAGCATACCATGAATGATAACTTCCACGCCTCTAATGTGGCTCGGGATCGATTGACAGTGAGTCCAGAGAGACAAAGCAACTTGATGAGACCATGCTAACCATATCCATAGCTTCAATCTAACATGAACCTAGGTCTGTTTCAGATGGGCAGAACATCGTCACCGGTCAAGGCTCAGGGTAAACTTCCTATCTTTCTGAGTTTGGGTCCGAAACTAACAGATTGATCAGGGGCTGACCTCAGCTTTTCGGAAATGAAGTTCCTATCATACAGAGCACGAAAAGACCGTGAGACAGCATGTAATTATCCAGATAAGGAAGGAAATGGAATTGTATGTCGGAATTCACCGAATAAGAATCCAAGAGGTTGTTTGACATTATTGAATGCTGCCGATGAGCGAGGAGGTCGTCAGGCGAGCGATGTATTTCCTCATGAAACATCAGTATATGGACATGGTCTGAGGAACACCATGCTTCAGGTCTACACATACGCAAGCAGTCAACACCAGAACGAAGGAAGCGAGTGTATATCTCGGACCGCCACAGCATATACATGGTCTGAGAGTGTACGTGAATATTCCGCAATGGATGACCCATGCGAGTGGTGCACGAGACAGCTTCTCAGTATCGACTGGGACGCCCAAGATAATAATGAAGCGACAACAATCGAATCCACAAGGAAATATTGGAGTCTGGAGGAGCTGAAATGTCTCCTGGATCAGCGAAAACTGCTTTGGGATTCATATGCTTCTAGCCCTGTTGTGTGGACAAACGAGAGCTCTCATTGGAGAAGTCGAAAACGCAAGCGATCCCAGTCTATCGGAGAGGGGGAACCTTCACAGACCCCGAAGAGGGTCAATAAGCATAATAGCGAAAACAAAGCAGAACGTTATGGGGCCATTGGCATTCCTGCCACCAATCATCATGACCCGGCATCTGAGCCGCCTGCACTTAGGAGTAGTAGAGATACGGAAGGCGTGTCAATGCACATGTTGCATGGGCAGCCTGCACCGGCGTCACCACAAGCCTTCGACCAGGCAGACATCATCGAGCCGCCTACAAGCGACTTCACACTTTACCCCGGTACGGCGAGCTTCATTAGCTCTTCGCTACAAAATCAAAAACCGAGGTCTGTGATGCAGTTCCACGACTCCTGCAGATTGAAAGAAGCAAAAACATCATCGGCATCTGTAATGATTTGGGATTATGACAAGTCGCCGGCACAGTTTGCAAATATAGCGGTACCCCTACCGGGAGGGGATTGTGCCTTGATTGAACAGACTTTAAGTGCTGCATACGATGTGATTATGCAGTCAGAGGAGGACCCCTTGTACAAACATCCTAAGCACCGAATGGTAGACACACCATTGAGGGACGCTTCCTCTGGCGTAGGCAGCAGTGGGAACATATTTCAGGTACCAGATGATTACCATGGCTTGCCAGCTAACTTAGCGTCATACTGGCTCCCTGGGGTTGCATCAGAGACAGGAATTTTCTCGCACGGTTCGTATGATTCCACCGAGCAAAAGCGTTCCCTGGGCCTCCCCCAGCCAAATTATGCAGTCCAACCGCAGTACTTCACCGGACAATTTCCGGAAGCTAGATATTCTGCAGGAGAGACCCCTGAAGTGGTAATGACAAAGGCGGAGTCTAGACCGACCACAGCCATGGTCTCGGGTCTGCAGGAAGCCCTTCTGGGTGGGCTTAAAGGGTTTTGGCGACAGCAGAAGTTGTATTAGGGGTTTGCTCTTAGTGGGTTTTGACTCTGGTATTTATTTTCATACTTGGGCTTTGCATTGAACACCGAGTTTCATGCATGGTATTCTACCTGTGATATCTTGGTCATAGACGTATTTCTACGGAATATTGACTCGTAATTTCAAGTTCAATAATGTACGCGAGGATGCCTTTATTTCATAAATTATGAATGGTCACTGTCCTTTCTCCAACAACGGCCGAGACATGGAGATGACGAAACCATACTTATGGGAAAAGATAAACAAACCACAGACCCAAGGGAATGGATAATAGTCCCACTGATACACCACCAAGCATCCTTCCGGCCGAACGAACCCAGCAATTCGGAATGACACTGGTGGAAGTTTGCCGTTTGGACAACTGGCAGTCCCTAGCCCCAGCGATCCGTTGCCTTCAGCCGACTGATCGACAACTCTTTAATTTCGGTTTTCTTTTCTTTTTCCATTTTTTCCTTCGCCCGTTCGCCTGGAGCATGAGGGGATTTGGTGAGGGGGCTAGTTCCCGATTGAGTAAGACGGTGTGAAAAAGGAAGGATAGCCTTGTTTTCTGAGAAATTCAGTGGTAGACTAAATGCGGTTGTATGAATCCATATAAGAGCGTCTACTAATAACCCTAATGTCTTTCTCTACCTCGGAGCACCATTATCTCATAGCTTTTCAAATCTTCTCCCTCTCTTTCATGCCTTTTGAAGAAGAGGAACAAGAAAGATAAAAGTAAAGGAAAAGTAAAAGAAAAGCCAAAGAGGGAAAGAAACCGACAGTGTACGGAGTAGTACTCTAACAACTACTAACAAGGATCATGCTGTAGTTCGTATTACTACATGAATTAAGTTATCCCATAAAAAAGCCATTCCATACAGTGAACCCTCATCTCTTCTTTTCTTTTTTTTTTTTGTCTTTTCATTTACCAATTCCGGACACACTAGAATTCCTTCTGCGCAGAAGGAGTCTTTAGTGTATGCGGAATTATTCATGTTTTGCACTCTAGATAATATCAGATTCCCCTTGGACTTATTCATGCACAAACCCTAAAACGGGAGTTGAACCAAGTCCCTGGGAAAATAAGCCCATTAATGATCACACGCTTTTCCTTATTATTATTTTCCCCCCCCTTCTCTTTGTTCCATAATATTGGTAGTATTCACGGAAAGGCTAGGATCCGTCCTGGAAGTATTGACTCGTCCAGTGCAAAAGTACGTCCAAAGTACCTGTACATTTGCCTATTTGGAATATAACCCGGTAGAAAAAAAAAAAAAAAAAAAAAGTGAGGAACTTGCGAGAGCCTGAGAGGAACAAAGCCCTGCTAAAATTGGTTCCTTCGCACCATATGTCTTCTTTAGTCTCCTAGAATAGTTAGAGCAAGGTCAACGTCACCGCTGATCTAGAGGTCTGGCGCTTCAGCCGTACTATGGGCGATCTACTGTTTTAGCATGAACTTTGGGGGAAGAGGAACGCCCGCACGGGCCCTTGCGAGACACCCAGGTTGCTGGGTACGGTTTCAGCCGCTGTGTGTTGTGCTGTACAAGGCTACCAGCGTCGGATTTTCTTGTTGTTTCTCCGTTTCCTGGATTTGGCTTATGTTTGGTCATGATGTGCATGCGTGGAGTTGGCTAGTGGATGGTTCTTTTCTTTTTCTGTTGTGTTCGTTTGGACGGACTTCGGTACAACCCGCCCAGGACACAAGGCGAATGGATGTGAGCAAATCTCTTGAGGAGATTTTCTCATATTACTGCAGACCCGACCGTTTCATATCTGCAGCTAATTCTGCATGGATGACCAAAACACCGGGGATAAAAGTACTATTGTCCTGCCACGACAGGCAGCGGAAGTATGCACTGCTTTCCCCGGATAGAGCCTCGAGGAGACAGGCTCATGGGATATACGCCGTCGCCGTTAAGCCACATTCAAATCCCGGTGATTGCGATATTGCTGCCTTTTGACTCGTTGGATTCGGATGGGTGGGGAGGATAGGCTATCGGAACGACGGAGGGAACAGGGGACGTGGGTGCCTTGTACTTCACTGGAGACCCGGGGCTGTGGTTTCCAGTTGCGTTTAGTCTTTATTTGTGCATAAGGCGTGGATGTATGTGCCTGATGGCTTGGGTTGACACCATCCATTGGCGTGATTTGACTGACTGACTGACCGACTGATTTGACCTGCTGTTGACGGTATCTTCGTCGTTATGGGTCAGGTACCGTAGATAAGCATGTTTGCCTTTAACGTGTGCTTGGCTTGGTTCAAGCAGATACCGCAAGTGCACTGCATATAAAGAGCTGGTTAAATCACCCTGGCGATGTGGCATAGATTGTTACGGTTGCTATTGTGCCTGGGCTCGGCGTCTGTTCACCTTCATTAACCTGTTGGGCGTTTGTTTAACTTTCTCCCTCCTCTCCAATAACATCGACCACCACAGTCAATACAAGATGCCCTCCAACCCTTGCACCAAGGAGACGCCCAACAGCAACTTGACTGAGAGAAACCTCGCTTTGCACAATATCATCGAAGAATCTGTAAGTCCAGCTGCCTCCCTCCTTACAGTGAACACTGGACAGTATCTAACTCTACCTCAGGAAGAGTCAGGCAACGGTGTGACGTCGTGGATAGAGAAAGTTATAGCTGATGAGCGAATCCATCAATACTTCTCTCAGCTCGGGATCCAACGCTTGAGCGAGCATGACCAAGACAATGTCGACATCGAACAGGCTATGGATCATCTCAGTCAGGCTACCTTCACCTCGAACTCCGCAGAGACTCATAACCAAACCAATGAGAGCCTGAAGCTCTTTGAACAGCAGCCAGGAGTTTACCGCGAGACCCCTCTTGAACGCTTCTTGACCCCGGACGGATGCAGTGACCTTAGCTTTTACGCTCGGGAAGCCCTATCACAAATGGGCACTGAACTTGGAGATATGGAGGGACAGGATAAGCGCAAAGCGAAAGCCAAGGAAAATATGGAATTGGTTACCCGCAACAAGCGTAGAAAGAGTGAGGAAGGGGCTGTTAGGTGATTGAGAATAGGTAGTCGAGATTGGATCTGAGCACCGTCCAACATGGACTGTTCAACAAGAAGATAGTAAACATTGAGATGAATTAAGTTTTCGTGAACTGCCGCGAGCCTCCCAAACTGCCCCTCCGATTTTATAATATTCAAACCCGGAAACACATCTCGAACAGATTTATGTATATGCACTGAAGTTTGATTGGGTATAATTGTATCACAAATTATGCTGAAACGCTGCTCATCTGGAACCATCTTTGGAATGCTCACCCAACATTTCACCAGATCATCAGCTGCTTGTTTTAAAAAGGCGTACCTGTCCCTTGGTCCCGTGGGATCAACCAGCATTGACACGCCGGACTTGTGGTTGCATACACAGGCTAGACAGTATAAAGCTGCGTCTCCCAAGACCGATCAACCATACGAAATGTAAGCACGAAGTTGCTTTACCTGACACGAGAAAGAGCTAAGGCTGGCGGAATGTGATGGTACTGTTGCCATGTATATGTCTATCGACGCCAAGGAAATCTAGTATAGGGTCATGCATACGGCTTGATCCGAATCATAGGGAAGCAAGAGCTGCAACGGCGCCTGCTCCCTTGAATGCCGCCTGGTTTTTGACGACAACCTCAACAGGGTATTTCCACTCCATGAATCTGGTCCAGCCTACGCACATAGTCAGCATGTGGCCCACAAAACTAACGCACTCCCATAGATCAACATACTCCAGTAGGCACACTTCCTTCCCAGGTACTTCCCCACGAAGGGCACGACGACCATGGTCAAGAGGAGCTCCAACTGCTCAATGCTTTCTCGCCATTCCTCCTCGGCGTCAGAGTAGTCATCTGAGAAGATATCTAGGTCCGAGGAAGAGGCAGATTCTGAGGGAAGAGAGGCGACTTCATCATCTGAGATGTTGTCTACAGAGGAGACCATATAGGCCGACGTAGCGAGTGACGGGTTGGAGGCGGAGGGTGATGGGTACGACATGGTGAACGGCTCTGGGACACTTTTGAACAATAGGAATGGAGGGAAAAGACAAGCAGATTGTAAGCTGTCAATCAAGCAGTGGCCCGCCTACCGCTTGAAAGAGGATAGCGGCATGAGTAGGACCCAGTTAATGTCCTTAGGAAGAAGATCGAGATCGGATGCGTTGATTGGAAGTGAGGTTGATTGGATAGTCTGATGTAATCCAGGGGAGGCCCTCACGTGCCCCGACTCGTACAATATCGTAAAATTACGCCGTACCGAATGGGTTTGACTCATGGGTCACGTGAAACCGACCCGCGATAACAGATTCGCCATCAGAGTCGTCGCAGATACGGTTCTCAGCGGAAGTTTCATAGCGACCTCATCGTCTTGCTCAAGAGCATCATTCTTACTCCTGGAAATTGGAATTTTGGTCTGTCTTGGTGGAGTGTGATACCCCTGTCTGCGCTCACAGCCCGATAGTGATTCAATATGGCGGATACCACTGTACGTCACACGCTGTTTTCCCTTACCGATCGTCCTCCCACATTTTCTTCACCTTTCAATCTTCTCAACCCCAAACCCCGTTACTTTCCCACTCCGCTTTCAGTTTTGATAGTAGTGCTGTGCTGCATTGCGAGCATTTACTGTCTACCTTCTTTTTGACGTCTGGGAAATTTTGATTCCAGAACCCTCTTATCCGCTAACGTTATCTGGCGGGGCCGAACAGGTCGAACAAGCTCCTCAAAAACAACGCAAGTCAGTCGCATTCAGTGAGGGCTCTGTCATCATGGATACCAACGGCGAAGTCACGGAGGCGCCTAAGGTGGAGAAGCCCACCGAGAATGAAGGTACGATTACCCGAATCCTTTTTCGTTATGTTCAGTGCATTTTGTTAGAGATCCATGTCCGGTAGTCTAATTAAAGAAACAGCCACAGCCGACAAGTCGGTCGACGAAGTTACCGAAATGTTCAAGGGACTGTCCAAGAAGAAGAAGACAAAGAAGCCTAAGGATGCAGAGGCCGGTGAAGGCGACGAAGCTTCCCCCGCAGCTGACGGCGAATTCGACCCCACCGCCCTGAAAAAGAAGAAGAAGAAGACCAAGAAGGTCGACGCAGGCGATTTCGAGGCCAAGCTGGCCGAGGCTGGTGCAGCAGAGAAGGGAGCTGAAGAGACAGAGGAGGTCCTCCCTGAGGGTGATCTCGAGGCCGGAACTGGTATCTGGGCCCACGACGCTACACAAGCCATCCCCTACTCTCTGCTTGTCTCCCGATTCTTCTCCCTCATTCAGAGCCACCACCCCGACCTTCTTTCCAGCGGTGCCAAGTCGTATAAGATCCCTCCTCCTCAGTGTCTGCGTGAAGGTAACCGTCGTACCATTTTCGCCAACATCGCCGATATTTGCAAGCGTATGAAGCGTTCCGACGACCACGTCATGCAGTTCTTGTTCGCCGAATTGGGTACCAGTGGCAGTGTTGACGGCAGTCGTCGTCTGGTCATTAAGGGTCGTTTCCAGCAGAAGCAGCTTGAGAACGTCCTCAGAAGATATATTGGTACGATGCCTCGCTTCCCCCATTTATTAATCTGACATCCATCTAACATATAACCAGTCGAATACGTTACTTGCAAGACTTGCCGCAGTCCTGACACCGAGCTCAACAAGGGTGAGAACCGTCTGTACTTCGTTACCTGCAACTCCTGCGGATCCCGTCGTTCCGTCGCCGCTATCAAGACCGGTTTCCGTGGCCAAGTCGGACGCAGAAAGAGACAGGGTTAAACGTGGTGTGGCGTCTTTGGGGGAGCCATGGTGGCGGTGGTTGTATTTCCTTGCGACTATCTTTTGGCGATTTATGATTTTCTTTCCCCCTTTCGTATAAAGATTTCTTTTTTCTCTCTCCTATGTGGATGATGATGACGACGTTGAGAGTAGTGCTTTATGGAAAAGGAACTCAAAAGTAACTAAGAGACGAAGTGAAGACAATTTGGCATGGCATGATACGTATATGGATTTGTATGACTTTTTCATAATCTTCTCTTCTAATCTTGAACATATGCTTTAGTAGAAGAACCCACGGACAATGGTGCCATAGGATTCACGGCTTCGTTAAAGAATGAAGTGATACAGGGACTGTAACTGTCTGGAGGAAGGACTGTGGCACACCTCAATTTATGTAATCAAGACAGACCCAATAACCAAGCAGAGACCGAATAGTGCTGCTATGGTGCAGACAAAAAAAGGGAAAGATGGGGTTCACGCTAACATACAAACAGTGCCAAACGCCAACAAGGGGAAAGAAAGAAGTCAGTTTTACCATTGGAGCAGAACATGGCTCTTTACGTGAATTTCGATTCCATGCGCTCCATCCCACCGACAATTGTTCGTCAATCATTATTTAGTGCTGATGTGAGCTGCAAATGCGCCAATATTTCTTGTTTGGAGATATACTGTTCCTGGGCCTTCGAATTTGCATGCAAGCCCTTCGGCCGAGCTATACGTCGACCACATACCGCCTGAAGCTGCACGAGTCATTTTGTATTTGCAATTCCAGGCAACAAGGTAGCCGTTGTCGACCAGGTAGCTCTCGCCTTCTGCAATCTAAATGAAACAGTTAGTTATATTGTTGGACAAAGGAAGGCCAGCCCACCGAGGAAAATGACTATCTCACATCTTTCCTAATAACGGCACCAAAACTCTGGAGCCACAGAAGGCCAACACCAGACATGTGGTAGATAATAAAACCTTCTCCAGAGAATACTGCCTTGGTCAACCCCTGAGATTTGTAATCCTTCTCAATACCGGCTGTTGCAGCTAGGAAACCGTCTTTGCCAACTTTCCAGGTTTCGTCGCCATTGAGACGAAGGACAATTATGTCACCCAAAAACGGAGGAGCAAGTAACAGCTCTCCAGGGCCTGTATATGTGGAGAACGTCATCGACCCCGCAAGCATCTTCATGAAGCTGAACTTCGCGCCTCCCCTCAGTGAGATATTTCCGGACATTGCGATCATAACACCTATGCCGGTGGTCAGCTGGATGCCATGGCCCTTGGAATTGAATGAGCGCGATGCATACCTGGCTTAGCCTCTATTGGGCATCCCATGGCCAATTGCAACGTTAGGACCGAATTGGTATCTCGATGGCTGATTCTGAAGCTGCCACCGTTGAATGTTCCAACTTCATCTTGGTTGGATGCAGGTAAAGGATTAGCAAGTTGTGGTTGTACAGCTACTGGAAGCGCCGGGGGCGTCGATGATAGAGGAGGCGACACCGAGTCTGACCTGTACAGGTTGTTGACTTCGCTATTCGCTGCATACGCTGCAGCATTGACTTCGATCGAGGGCGGGCTTACAGCAGGCGCTGTCTGTTGCCTTTGGGGTGGAGGGAAGTTGAAAGTTGGGGGTGGGAAATCCGACGTGCTTTGGACGTTCGCCTGAAGAGCTATGTCACCCATAAGATTATGTTTTTTTTTTGCCTGAAAATAAAACAATTAGGAGAGGTGCCACTGTACTTGCGGATCTCGGGGGAGCTGAGACCGTACGTCGCATTAGCATCTTGTTGTGATATATCAATGTCAGAGATAGGCCACTCACGAGGAAATTGAGGGTCTTGAGGTGGAGGAGGGAAGTAAGTAGTCGCCATGGTTAGGGTTGTGTTTTCTTTGCACCTAAGACCTATGAAGGTCTGGTATCCGAAATTTTTCTTATTTTATCTAGCGACAAGCTAAGGAAAGTAAATAGAATGAGTGTGGTAGCAATTGCAATGAATTAAGGGATGTTCAGATTCGAATATATACACACAAGCGTTTTCAAAGCTTAGAGAAAGTTGGAGTTGGGGTACATAAAAAGGTCACGCTCGGGAGCACATCCTGAATTATTATAGGCTTCCAGTTCAGCAAAATGCACGGCTAGGAACATGCACGGGAGGTAGTGGTCTCTGTAAGCGCTGAGGAGTTACGGTTCTTGCAATCTGATTGATCTGGGGGTTGTGGACACGGCGCTTAGAGACAGTAAACTGTGATACGACCTGCAGCAAAGCACGGCCGATCATGTCAAACTTGAGACGAAACTCTTGTCTTGGAAAGGTATGTTCTAGCCAATAAGAAATGAGTATTACTCCGTCGTAGAGATGCAAGCCAAGGCGTGGATCGAATCAGGAGAAGGAGAAGGGAAGAAGTGGGGTAATTTTTACTACTTCGAAGGTTACTTGTAGCATTTCATGGAGGTAGTAAGTAGTACTAATGTACCTTACCTACTGTTGTCCATCAAATGACAACGTCACAATCGTGAGTCGTATAACTGACCTTACTTCCACTAGGTATCCTTCCATGTCTGGTTGTCATTTCTTATTGCGTTCTTGCTTCTTTGTGTGCTTTATCACCTGAGGCGTTTCTGAGTCGCTATGAGCGACTAAGCTTGCTGACTTGCAACTCGAATGAACAACGAAAATAGACTATTCTAAGCGCCTCGGTCAATTTACTAGCTGCTCCTCCGAGCATATTGCAACCAAGAATCATGAGAGTAAGATGTTACAAAGACGACATGCATAACCCCAAAATGACGGAGGCGCGACAGTGGTACTCGGATTTAATTAGCCCTAACAACCACCTACCCTGCCAATTTTGCACATCATATCAAAATCATATCCCTTCTTGGAGCAGTGCGATACAGTCTAGCATCTCAGTGATAGTTGCTATAAGCTTGGTAAGAGATGTCTATGGGATGAAGCTACAAGCTACCTCGATACTCTGTACCCCCTCAATAATTGCTGACCAAGATGTTCTGTTCATTGGCGAGATCTTGATCTCCTCTGGCGATAAAGTGCGATCAAACACAATATGAACCTACATTGCTTAAACCAAGAAAAGGAAGAACGAAATATCTATAAATAAATAAAACTAAAAAAAAATGAAGAGATTCTTGCACCGCTAGTTGACATGGCATATGCGGAGTACAATAGTTCAAAACCATCATGATAATACTTGAGCATAACAGATTGGCCATCCCCCACCACCCAAAAAAAAAAAAAAAAAAAAAAAAAAAAAAAAAAAGAAAGAAAGAAAGAAAGGATTATTATATATAATAGGCGGTTATAGGCTGTCTCTGGTTCATGAATATTGGTAGGTGCCTCAATGTGCTGGAGCGTAGAGTAGATTTCCCCATTCTTGGTGGAACAATGTAGTAGTATCAGGGACTTTACTCAGGTGAAACAAGATTGTGTGAGAAAATAAATATCTCCATATTGCCCAGAAACTAGTTTGAGATCGTTCACATAGCTCAGGTATGCTTCGAGGTCAGGAAGTAAAGAGCCACAGCGATAGAACTGAGAAAACCCTCACTGAGTGAATAACACAACTAGCTTCTCAGAATACTAGACGAGGGTTAATATATCAAGTTGAAAGAGAGGTCGAAGATTTTGATATAGAACAAGAACATGGAATCTGTGTTCATGTCTTGGATAAATGGATGTTTCAATAATGCTTGGCAAGGATAGGCAGACATGGAAAGACCGAGCGGGCAAAAGGCCAATGACCAGCGTTTGCCCCGACCGATCCGACTGGGGTGTCAGGAACGTCTTCCATTTCCCTTGGAGCGCATTTGTCGGCTTTTTGGACTAAGCACTGCCCATCGTTCTTTTTTACCTTATTTCTCGTTTCAAAATTTTTGAACCTCCTTGGTTCCAATCTACGTCCACCTCTCTTGGTCGAGTTTCCTTCCAGTAACCTGTCACTCTCTTATTTCTCTTTGCCGACCATGGCGTCCCAGAGCAACTTCATGACCGCCATGACCAACCGGTCGCTGCGCACTGTCCGACTGGTATAGCCCTCTCCCTTGCTCTCGAGGAATAGCAACTTATTCTGTATTCTTCTGTACAATATCCCGTTCACCTATCGCTAATCCTTTTTCGTTCATTCTAGGAACTTGAGTTCCTTGCGGATGCGTCAGTCATTACTCCACAGCAACTGTCCTCGATTGTATCTCAACTACCCCAGGAGAACGCCGAACGGTCCGCCTCCGTACCACCACAATCGCAGCCACCTGTCCAGCGGCACCAACCCCCTGTTGCCGCCCCTACTCCCGTCCAGCCTTCTCCAGCCCCATACTCTCCTCCAACCCAACAATTTGCCAATACCTCGTTGAACGAGAAAGCCGCCTATCAACCGCCCCCGCAGCACTATACCCCCCCACCGCCTGCTTATCCCCAAGCTCCCCCGGCGCTCTCGGTCGCTAATGCGCTCTACGCTTATACTCCAACCGATCCCGGTGATCTGGCTCTCCAGCCCCATGACCGGGTTCAGGTTCTGGAGCACATGAATGCCGATTGTAAGGAACTCTGGTCACCCGAAACTGCTGGCACTTGACTAATAATGACCTACAGGGTGGCGGGGTCGTAATGAGCGGACCAACTTGGAGGGTATCTTCCCTCGTAGCTATGTGAGCGTGATTGAAGACAAGGCGGCACCAGCTCCTACGAGTTATGGAAATATGCCCCTCGAAGTCAGCCAAAGTGGCTCCGCAGAAAATCCGGACGACAAGAAAACCGGCAAGTTTGAGGAGCATGGCAAGAAGTTTGGCAAGAAGATGGGCAATGCCGGTACGTTTCCTATTACACCGCGGCATATTCGTGATTACTGACCATCGCTCGTCTAGCTATCTTCGGTGCCGGTGCTACTATTGGTTCCAACATTGTGAATAGCATTTTTTAGTGGGTTGGCTTATCCAGATTTCAATAATATCCGAGGGGTTTCGGGCTGAATACCATGCGGGTTGATTCCGTTCCTCGCTCTTTTGTCCTTGGATATGGCGTTGGTGGTGTCCTTTCTTTTGCTGCTCGGGAGCCTCGTTCAGTCGGACTAATGGGGATGATTTGGGAAGCGTATGTCGCGGATTATTTATAGTATGATCCATAGCCACGACTTTAATACAATCATCAGAATGCGAATTTCCATAGAATGATTTGCGGAGCCTTAGCTGGATTTTATGAACAAATAGCCAATAGCAGTAAATCAAATATTGCGGGTGTGAATCGAACGAGACCTCCTAGTCTAGCCCCGCCCTCCATGCTATCTTAACTAGTATTTCCCCTCATATTCTCTAGATCTGCCCTAGCTTTCCACTCGAAGCCAGTTGAAACCCCATCCAGGGGAAGAAGATCTCTGAGTCCTGCGCGCCACGTTGGATGTTTAAGCGCCGGCGATCACGCACGTTCCCACAACTAGAATAGCTAGACCCAGCAGACTGGTATAAAATCATTCAGCGTGGGTATTACAGGCAAATATTGGGCGGCTCTTTCTCTGGGCCGCTGGCGAAGCGCCACTACCACACCATAGCGAGTTTCACCATGTATTTCGCCAGTAGGCGACATGCAAGGCTGATGTGGCCGACTGGGTTCCTTAAGCACTGCGCATTGCTAGCGCACTCGTTTGTGTGAGAGCGCTTATAATATAAACCCAAGGTTGTACAAGCACGATGCTATGTTTTTAGAATATTTCTCGGATTTTATTTTTTTTGTCGTATATACAGTGTCTCTTATCGCCATGTTCAACCGTCTAATACTTGTTACATGTTTTATAATACCTACTGCAAGGGCAAGTGGTTGGGATGACTTCACAGATAATCTTGCTACGGACCTGGTAGGTTGCGCCTTCCCCACGTCGTTTCAGTATTATGCCTACTAGTATTGGTTTAACGCTAGAATTTCCAGGCACCATTGATCTCTCTCTTTGGAGAAAGACTTACGACCCAGTTTCTCTCGGAGTCTATTAGCCTCCTAGATAATTTTATCTTTGCCGTAGCCCCGCTGGGGATTTTGACGGCCGTGGTCTCCGTCATTCGAGTCTGCGGAAATCCATCCCTTCGAGCATTCATCGGGAGGGCCCAAGAAGGCCCCGGGGAGGCAGATCACGAGTTACTGTCATGTGTGTCGGAGACTACGGCCGAATTATTCAACAATGGAGGCATTTCCCGCGTTTTCGGACGTCCTCGCCTATTGGAGGTAGTGGTGTGGAAAGACAGAGACCCTGCAAGCAAAATGGATTGTTGGAAAACAGGAACTTTGCGTGAGGCTCTCCAACAGGGCGCGTGGGCCTCAAGAGATGGAAGTTGCAATCTCCACGACAAAGAGGACTTTTTGCCGGAACTCGAAATACCGAATTTGTCTCTGAACAAGGGCATTGTCAGAAGGAGTCAGGCTTGGTTTTACTGTGCTGCTATAGCAGGATTTGTGTTGCAGATAGGTACGTTCTTATACAACTAATGAAGTCCTAGTGCTAGCTCCTAAGATGGCATAATACTGACAAGTATTCCAGGCGTCCTTGCTTATTCTGCGTTAACTGTTTTTATATATCCGGATCGGTTCCAGAAGGATGGAGAACCGGTGGAAGACTATGCTTTCCCACTTTTCTTCATCGGAACGATATGCCTCTGTACTGGAATGTTCCTTTGCGCTTTTATTATCGAGCGTTCGTCGAAGGAGTTTTATTTTCATCCTGTCAAGCCTAGTAAGATCTACTGGCTACAACCAGGGGGGCAGAACGTTGGAGACCAAGTCTTCGACTCTTTTCTTGCAGTCAACGAGGGACCTGACTCTCAACCTGCTGAAGGCCTTAGATATATAAAGTCTATACGGGACCATACATTCCAAGACAGCCCGTATATACTCATCTTTACCATCGCATTTACGCTAATTGGCTTCGTGGCCCAATTTGTTGGCCTTCGAGGGTTACATTCTTCAGTGACCTTAGCACAGATGGGGTCCACGCTCGTTATGGCTATCGTCAGAACATGTCTTCGTACAAAAAGAATCAGCTCGAAGGAAAATCGCCTTGCTAAGCAGGAACAGAGACTTGCCTCTTACAAAAACCAAGAGCTTGATTGTTTTGCTTTCCACCTTGAGAAAGTGAAATCGTTCGGTTTAGTCTCCGTTACAGCGAGAGGATCATCGTCATACCAGCCCAGCCTTGCATCAAATACGTCAACAGCCAACTCCGTACAGCTGACTGGGTTAGGAGCTACGCTCATACAAACACGAGCCCAGCTAGCCGCACTTACCTCAGATACTAGCAAACTTCGAGATCTGGGTTGGGATAACCTACCAATTCGACAAATGGCTCGGAGCTTAGCCCAAGCACTCGAGATGACAATGGACTTAGTATCAACCTGGACGAAAGCTTTAGATACTTTGGACGGCTTTGATCTTGCGTTCGTGTGTCAGTCACATCAGAAATCCATTGCCCCTGTCGTGGAGAACTACAGAATTAGTTTAGAGAAGACGGACGATACTCTACACTGGCGGGTGAGCGAACACAAGCTGGAGGCTGTGCTGGGATTATGGACATGGTCTTTGCTGAGTTCTACAAATGGCTCCAACTGGCTGCGGAATGGACTGGGTCGCCTTGTCGGCCTAGACGAATCAGAGGCAAGAGCTGAGGACACCGACCTTTACTTCCACAAATGGATGTTTCGTCAAACCGAAGCAAGAATGGTTTCATCCAAGATGATATCCTTGCCTCAGGAGATGTTTGGCTTTTACTCAGACGAATTCCCAGACGAAAAGGATATCCTCGTTGTGAGAACGAAAAATAACTTAGAGACCATGGCGGCTCAAGATATATATATTCACTTTCTGAAAAGCGTGCTAAGAAACTTGGAAGCACTCGGCGGAGATATCAACGTCCTCCCTGGCTATCAGAACAGACTGTATGCCTATAGCAGTCATCTCGAAGAGCTTGTGGATTGCGTTGAATCAAGCGGTTTGGGCTCCAGAGAAGACGCATTGTTGTGCATAGTCCCAATCATGAAAAACCATGGCCTATTACCTGAACTCGATGGTGGCTCGGGTATTGTTCAAGGCCGAATCGAGGAACTCATAGCTAGCAAAAGCTGGACAGATGCATTCTCTACCATGCGGTGGCTATGCGAATGTTGTGAAGGAGTAGAGTTCGAATATTCTCTCTTCGAGCTAGGCTATCTTTGTCGTCGTGCAATGCTGCAGCTGGATCCCAACCTGCAAAGAGAAGGGTTTGAACAAGCCTGCCTCGCAATAGCAGCTGACCCGAGGAGCAACTACTTTGAGAAGTTGGGGAGCACTCGTCCAACAAGCTGGATGAACACAACGAAGCGGCTAGAGTGCTGGAAAGAAATATCCCTCCAAGTAGGGTGGGTGATGTGGCACATCGTTCAAAAACACTCTCATAAACAATCGATGCAAGATACCCTGACTTCTCTCGGAATCAGTGGCAACTGCGTGTCAATGGCGAACGGAGTGAATGATGAGGAGCAGAAGAGAAGAGCAATGCAAGCGGTGTTGCATTGGTTGACCAATAGTGACGAAAAACTTTTCAGTCGCGATCTGCTTGGCATAGATGATCGGTTAGCTTTGGATTGGGTGTGTCAAAATGGACATCACGCACTTATGCATTGGCTCATTGCAAGATGGGTTGAATTCGATAAGCGGTGTCCAGGGGCTGTTTACAACATCATTCTATGGGTTGTTGAAGGGCGCTATCGACCAGCCTTTGCCTCCCTCCGTCGGCGTGGAGCTAATATGGACGCGCAGAATGCTACAACTGGTTCAACCGTTCTCATAGATAAGATAATGGAATCTGATCAGCAAGCAGTCGAGGAACTTCTCGGTGCTGGTGCTGATATTGATGGAAGACACGCCAATGGAGCAACACCCTTGACGGTCGCCTGCCATGCAGGAGACGTGGGCATGGTTTCTCTGCTTCTAAGCAAGGGAGCCACGGTCAATATCCAAAATGCTGACGGCTTCAGTCCTTTGATATGTTCAATTCTCGAGAATCATGTTGCTGTTGCTCGAGCTCTTTTCGATCACGGAGCAGACCCAAATATGAGTAACTTTGGTGCGAGCACGCCTTTAATGAGGGCAGCAGCAGATAATCGTGTAGAAATGGTGGAACTGCTCCTTTCACGGGGAGCGGATGTGGATATGCAAACACAGGATGGAGACACTGCTCTTATGCTAGCAGCTCGAAATGAATGTACCGAAGCCACAAAACTTCTATTGAAGCATGGCGCTGACATCAACAAACGCATGTTGGGCGGAAGAACAGCCCTTGAATGGGCCCAAAAGGCATATGAAACAGAGGCCTTCAAACTACTCGAAGCAGCGTCAGCAAAGTACTCGTGACTCTTAGAACGTGCTTCTTTCTCTTAAAATGGCCATAGATTACTCTCTCGTGCTCTTCAGCGTCTGCGATGTCTTGATTACCCAAGTACCTAATAGAATTGGTATCGAATTTGTTCTTTACGATTTCCTTTGGATTAACTTTCCATCTCTACGATAGTGATGACCGTTTCGCCATAAAGGGAAGAAGGGCATCATTGCTGTAATTTTATACCTTTGACGGATTCATGATACATATACAGATACGGTGGTTTGCAATATGATACCACGTTCATTGAGTAGGCCCATTATTATAAGTGACTAACCAGTTAAGCTTTGATCATCGTGGCAAAGGATCCATGTAAAATATTTGTACGGAGTAGTAGTCGGGTTGGGATTTGCCATCAAAATAAGGAACGGAGTTAGGGTGAGAAAAAGTCCGAGCGAATGAACGAATGATGTCAGTGGGGCAGAAGCCAAAGAGGGGACCGAAATAGGACTAGGGCATAACCTCCCCTCTGACTCCGCCATCGTGGCTCGAGAAGCTTCTGTGTCATTGATATAAATTCGGCGGGCCTGCGACATCCCTTCTTTTTAGCCACAACCTCACGCGATCCAATTTTACCGCCTTCGTCACTCTCCCCCATCCCTCAACACACAACCTCACCATTTCCCTCCCTATCGAGTCTTCTTTGAACGTCTTCTAAACTCCCTCAAAATGGATGACTGGAGCTCTACTACCCGCATTGGAAGCAAGCACCGTGCTGGCGGCGCTGCTCCCCGTGAGACTGTCGTCAAGGGCAAGAGCGCTCTGAACGCCGCCCAGCGCCAAGGTCTTGTTATCGGAACTGAGAAGAAGTACGCCACTGGCAATGCTGTAAGTAATCCACTTGTTCTTAACCCCGCGCGGTCTCTATATTCTTTGTATTCGAGGCCAGTGTGCTAACTTGCATTGTTAGGCTTCTAAAACTGGTTCTATTGAAGGTCAGCACCTGACCAAGGTCGACCGCAGCGACGACATCATCAAGCCCAAGACTGTCGGCTACCAAGTTGCAGACGCTATCAAGAAGCGCCGTACTGAGGAGGGCTACAAGATGACACAGAAGGAACTTGCCACCAAGTGCAACACCACCGTCACCGTCGTCCAGGACTTCGAGAAGGGTACCGCCACCCCCGACCAGAAGGTCCTCAGTGCCATGGAGCGTGTGCTCAACATCAAGCTGAGAGGCTCAGACATCGGAAAGGAGAGGTTCCCCAAGAAAAAGTAAATTGTTTGGGGGTGAGCCTGCGGCTTTTTCTTGACAGGATGGGATGCTTTTTTTATGAAACCCTTCTCTTTCTTCTCTTTCATGATGTCCCCGGATGTCCTTTCGGTTGTTACGTTAATGCATTTTATTGTGCAATGAGATCCCCATTACTTTCTGCTGGTCGGAAGAGCGCTGACCTGGCATTGAGATGATTTTTTTTTTCTTTTTCTTTTTTTCTCCATATAAAATACTGCCTCAATGAATCTTGATGCTCCTCTTTCGGTGCAAGTTGGGATTTCTTTGGTTTATATCTAGATGAGATAGAATGCTACCCGGCAGATGGCCAACGAAGAGATATATTTATGAAGAAGATTGAACTTTGAAGCAAAATTGTAAGAAGTAAATACTGGGTTCTTTTATTAGGACACAGAAAGCGACCAGGAAAAGGAAAATGGTACCAACTCCGACTTTATCATGGAAACAATGAAATGAGAATTCATGCCCTAAATCGCCCCGAGAACTTCTCGTACCGCCGTGCCTGCTTTGCCTTTTCTACTCTTTTTTGTTGGTAAGAAATGTCTTCGCCTCATGACACATGCGTTAATAGGAAAAAAGCTCTTTTTAAACGCCAATCACTTTATTTGCGCAGCTGCTCCCTCTCCACTTCATACATGAAATCAAAGTAGGGCTTGTCGAAGTGGTGAACACGAACGTAACCGTCCTCACCACCGGAGGCGTAGGCGGTGCCGGAAGGGTGGACAGCGACAGTGTTGAGGGGACCGAAGTGGCCACGGACACGGCCAATCTCGTCTTCGAAGACCTTGTGGTAGAAACGAGCCTCGAATTTACCCTGACGAGCGGAGGTAGTAGTGACATCCATAGCAGCCTGACCACCACCAAGGATCACGTATTCCTTCTTGGGCGTAATAGCAGCGCTGTTGAGGGGAGTGTCGGCAACATAGGTCTTAAGGATGGCGAGGTTACGGCTGGAAATGAGCTAGACTAAGTCAGCATACTATCATGCTATAAATTCTCCAAGGAAGTGGCATACCTTGGCGGACTTGTCTTTGGAAGCGGTGATGAAATATGTGCGGTCTGCGGAGAATTGAATATCGCTGATCAAGTTGTCAAATTCATGTGCCTGAACGTTCTCCAACTGCTCGCCGGTCTATTACGAAGGTATATTAGCAATCTCCCTTTTCTTTTTTTTTTTTTTTTCTTGATCGATTTTGTCGCACCTTCGAATCGTACTGGCTGACGCTTCCGTCCTCGTGGCCAGCAATGATGTACTTGCCCAAATAACTCCAGCCCGCAACTGTTGCCTTGCTCTCTGTGCAGGTGATCCTCAAGCTGGGTTCCTCGGCCTGAGCCTCCAGGTTCTCATAGTTGATATCGAGCACGGCGATGGTACCCAAGAAGCCCATACGCTTCTCTGTGACGGCCAGCAGCCGGCTTCCATCCGGAGTGAATTCGACCCGCTTGACAGCCGTAGGGAAATCCCACACCTTAATACACTCGCCAGTCTTCACGTTCCATAGTCGCACAGTGTTGTCTGCCGATCCGGTGGCCAGGAGAATGGTGTTAGGGCTCACATCGACAGTCCAGATAGCACCCTGGTGTCCGTTATAGGTACCGAGTCGCTCGCCGTTAGCCGACCACCAAGCGCACACAATCTTATCCTTCGCTACAGAAAACAAAAGGTCGCCATCGCGGTTAAATTTGATCTGGTTGAGGGACCGTTCCTATGCGCAAAGTCTCTGTTAGTGGCTGGGTTCTTTTTTATTTTTCATTGCCGTGAAAAAAAGAGCATCATCGAATGGTTGTAAGGCGAACGCACATGGCCCGAAAGCAAAATAGGCCTCATATTGGGCCGACCAAGCTATGATATTGGGGAGAGCGACGAAAGTAATGAGGTATTAGATCACAGATAGGATCCTGTGACCGACTGTATCGTTTCTGAGGCGGAACTGCTGGCGGGGTGCTGGCGGCTCTCCTCGTAGTCAAGACTAGTGAATTTCATCGCACAGTCCGGGCTCGCGCGCCAAGACTTTCCTGTTCAAGGCTGTTCCTGTGTTGAAAAATGTCCGTATCGGCGCATTAATAATCCGGTATGGTAATCTATCCGCGTGACTTTCGGCAGCCCTAGCATGTTGACTCATGGGACATGGGACAGCAGGGGTCTTGACCCTACTGGGCATAGTTTGGTCAGACTAACGGTTCCCGTCGGGTTGACTCGCGCCAAGTCCCTTTAACTCTCCGACTTCATGGACGGGCCGATCATGTGCAGACCCAAAGAAACCTTCGAGACAAAGTGTCTCTCAATTGAAGATATTGAAACGGAATCCGTGAAATGAAGAAATTGGAGATTTCGGAGACTGGCAGGGATGGTTGCATTGTTGAAGCCCCGATTCATTTTCTGTATAAAGCATAATCTTAATTAGGTGTTATTCAACACGTTTAGGTAATCCCTGGGGTTGACGGGTGTTTTTCCCTATCTCCAATTCTTCCTCCCTGCGTTTTCCGAGGGCGTGCTGTTGGCCAGCCCAGCCAAAGTCTCCGACGAAAGCAAATCAATGCCATTTAGCTCCCCCGCCCGTTCGGCGGCACTACCCCGCTGCCACTACCAACACCACCAAGGTGCCAAAGCAAAATGTTTCTTCTTCAATTCTCGTCTCCTCCATACCTCCTCACATCTCCCCCTCTCCTTTCCCCGGATCTCATCCTCCTTTCTCCTCAGACCACGAGATTCCTCCGCAGGGCGCGGGGTCGGCTCACTTAGTTACGGTACTTTACGGACCCTCCGACCCAACCCCACAGGTTATAAGGAGTTCACTGCGACGCCGTTCTCTATCCGTTGTTCATCCTACAGCACCGGAACCACCATGGCAGCCACTAAGATTGATGGCACGCAGATCGCCAAGAATATTCGGGCGGGTCTGAAGAATGAGATCCAGCAGATCCAGGAGTCTAATCCCCGATTCAAGCCCAGCTTGGTTATTTTCCAGGGTGCGCCTTCCTATTGACTCATAGCCAGCCCCCAAACAGACAAAATTGCTGACCATGTATTGCACATAGTGGGCAGCAGATCGGATTCAAGTGAGTTATTTGTGTAGCGCATCCCAACTCCGGAATGTCAACTAATCTGTTCTCAAGGCACATATGTGCGCATGAAGTTGAAGGCTGCCGAAGAGGTAAGCTTTCCCCCTCTTCTGCTTGGGTAATGCCTCTCACATGGCTGACCAAACTACTTCCATCCAGGCGGGCATCGTTTGCAAGATTGTCAACTTCCCAGAGACAACTATCGAATCCGAGCTCCTTCAGGAGATTACCAAGGCCAACAATGACCCCTCCGTGCACGGCATTCTCGTCCAATTGCCCCTTCCGCAACACATGTCTGAACATACCATCACCTCTGCCGTGGCTGACGAGAAAGATGTTGACGGGTTTGGAGCGGTCAATATCGGTGAACTAGCCAAGAGAGGCGGCCACCCCCTCTTTGTTCCTTGCACACCTCAGGCCGTGATGGAGCTCTTGCGAGTGAGTGGAGTCAACCCGGCCGGTAAGAAGGCAGTGGTGCTTGGTCGGAGTGATATTGTTGGCAGCCCTGTTAGCTACCTGTTGAATAAGGCAGACGCAACTGTGACACTGTGTCACAGCAAGACCCCTGACGTCGAAAGTATCATCAAGACGGCGGACATCCTCGTCGCCGCCCTTGGAAAAACGGAGTTTGTCAAGGGCGAGTGGTTGAAGCCCGGTGTTGTTGTCATTGACGTTGGTATCAATTACAAGCCTGATCCTTCAAAGAAGTCGGGCCAGCGACTTGTCGGCGATGTCGATTTCGAGTCCGCCGTTCAGGTGGCTTCTCAGATCACCCCCGTGCCGGGTGGTGTCGGTCCCATGACGGTGGCTATGCTGATGCAGAATGTGGTTAACTCTGCCAAGGCGTACTTCGAGAAGCAGAAGGATAGACACATCACCCCATTGCCGATCAAGCTGGCACGCCCTGTACCTTCTGACATTGCCATCTCCCGCGCACAGTACCCCAAGGCAATCACACAAGTTGCGTCAGAGATTGGCATTTCTTCTCACGAGCTTGAGCCTTACGGTCATACCAAAGCTAAAGTAAGTCTCGATGTTCTCAATCGCTTGGCTCACCGCCGTAATGGAAAATACATCTTGGTGTGTGGTATTACCCCAACCCCGCTTGGTGAGGGCAAGTCGACAACTACTTTGGGTCTTACTCAGGCCATTGGTGCGCACTTGAATCGCATTGTGTTTGCCAATGTCCGTCAGCCCAGTCAGGGCCCTACATTCGGCATCAAGGGCGGAGCTGCCGGTGGTGGCTACAGTCAGGTCATTCCTATGGATGAGTTCAATCTGCATTTGACTGGTGATATCCATGCGATTACTGCTGCGAACAACCTTCTTGCCGCTGCTATCGAAACCCGCATGTTCCATGAAGCAACTCAGAAGGATGGCCCGCTCTACAAGCGATTGGTCCCTGCCAAGAAGGGCAAGCGTGAATTCCAGCCCGTCATGTTCAAGAGACTGAACAAGTTGGGTATCACCAAGACCAATCCGGACGAACTGACCAATGAGGAGATCCGTCGGTTCGCACGCCTTGATATTGACCCTGAAACCATTACTTGGCGCCGTGTCCTGGATGTCAATGACAGACACCTCCGTGGCGTTACTGTTGGACAGGCACCTACGGAGAAGGGACTGACCCGTGAAACTGGTTTCGATATCTCTGTCGCTAGTGAGTGTATGGCCATCCTTGCCCTGAGCAACAGTCTGGAGGATATGCGTGACAGACTGGGCCGGATGGTCGTTGCTACATCGAAGAGTGGTGATCCCGTCACCTGCGACGACATCGGCGCTGGTGGCGCTCTTGCTGCCCTTATGAAGGATGCTATCAAGCCTAATCTCATGCAAAGTTTGGAGGGAACGCCGGTTTTGGTGCACGCTGGCCCCTTCGCCAACATTAGTATTGGAGCCAGTTCCGTGATTGCGGACAAGCTGGCTCTGAAACTCGCCGGTACGGAACCCGATGAGGACCATGAGGCCAAGACTGGTTTTGTTGTGACAGAGGCTGGTTTCGATTTCACCATGGGCGGAGAGCGTTTCTTCAATATTAAGTGTCGCTCTTCCGGTTTGACTCCGGACACTGTGGTGATTGTGGCCACTGTCCGTGCTCTCAAGGTTCACGGTGGTGGCCCGGAGATTAGCCCCGGAGCCCCATTGAACGAAGTTTACCGCACCGAGAACGTCGATATTCTACGCAAGGGCTGTATCAACCTGAAGAAGCATATCGAGAATGCCCGCCAGTATGGAGTGCCCGTGGTGGTTGCCATTAACCGCATGGAGACCGACACGGAAGCTGAAATTGCTGTCATCCGAGAGGAGGCCATCGCTGCGGGAGCCGAGGACGCGATCCCCGCTAACCACTGGGCTGAGGGCGGAGCTGGCGCTGTGGACCTGGCCAAGGGTGTTCTGGCAGCTAGCTCCAAGCCGAAGGACTTCAAGCTCTTGTATGAGCTGGAAGGTACCATTCAGGAGCGCATTGAGCGCATCGGCAAGGCCATGTACGGCGCGGAGAAGGTTGAATTCAGTGAACTTGCGCAAAAGAAGGTCGACACCTACACTGCGCAAGGGTTTGGACATCTTCCTATTTGCGTTGCGAAGACTCAGTACTCTCTCAGTCACGATCCCGCCTTGAAGGGCGCTCCGACCGGGTTCACAGTCCCCATCCGGGATGTTCGGTTGGCCGTGGGTGCTGGATATCTGTAAGACTGCCCCTATAGACCTCGTACACAGAACGGATACTAATTTGATTACAGGTACGCCCTTGCTGCGGATATTCAAACTATTCCTGGTCTGCCGACCGCTCCGGGTTACTTGAACGTCGATATCGACCCCGAGACCGGAGAAATCGACGGTCTGTTTTAGATGCGCTATGTGGTCGACTGGATCGATCCTGGGACGTCTGGTGTACTGGCTGAGGTTGTATAGACTCGTTACTCTCACCTGGTTCCCCTGCTTCCCAGTGCTTTATTTCTCTTAATCTGATATACATCATTTGTTCTGTGTGATCATGTTATGGCGGTATTCTCGGGTTCAATTCAACATTTACAAGCGTGATGGCGCACCAGCCTCAGGAACAGGATTGGGTGCTTTTCAACAAGTTGGGCGGATGGAGTCAACATGATAAAATTTCTTAGAAAGACCAGATTACTGTACAGACTACAGGGTTACGAGTGAACGGAGTTAATTAATCATGATGGGTTGGTTCCTCTAGAGTAGCGGAATAATAATTGGACTGTCGGGCGAGAGATCGACGAGTGTCCGTATATCGCTGGTTTCGTCTTGCGGTGGAAAGGCGACTTCGGTGCAGTTCGATCCGGGCGGAGACTGTTGGCCCGTTACCGCGGGAAACGGCGGCTAATGGAGGCGGTTGGCTCCATGTGGCATGCCTATCAGACTATGTAATCATTCGCGGGTAAAAGATTTACACGTACAACTGGGCCAAGACAAGTTCAAAAAAAAAAAAAAAAAGAAAAAAGAAAAGAAAAAGAAAAAGGCAAATTAATTAGTGCCACAAGGTGTGTCAATTATTAAAAACTAGAAAAGCACCGGTATGTAGTAATAATCATAAGTACCGACCACCGGGCATGGTTGCTCTCTTTTTGCGAAAGGTTACTGCTACGTAGTAGTTACTCCGTAAGGATAGTAGTTAGTACGTTATATGGGGATGGACCGAGGGATCCATTGTCTGTCCCTCTCTCATTCTTTACGGGGAGTAGTGGGAAATTTCCGGCCGGCTTCGGCGTAGGGGCTTTCACACGGTGGGCGGAAAAGGAAGTCGCGACCAAAACAATTGAGTCAAGAGGGCCGGGGATAAAGACTTCTGCTTTGGGCCAGATAAAAGTCCTGACTTTGGTCAACTTCTTTTATCCTTCGAATTCCCTTTTTCTCCTGTACTCTTTTCCCCCTCCTTTCCCACCCCCAGATCCCTACAACTAATCACCCGTTCCACTTGGGAACTAAACATATTTTCCGGAGCTCCGATCTCCCCCGTGGTATATCCATCTATCAGCAGCTTTCTCCGGCGTGACGGGAGCTACCGACTCCACCGCCCGCCCTCTCCTTCCAACCGAAAAGCTTCAAGCGATTCCCTCGGGTATACATTATTCGCCTTTTGGTGTACCCCAGACCTGAATAGGTAAGCAGGGGAATTTTCCTGGGAGTTGCGATTACCGATGGTTAATCCGCTTGGGTATTCAAGGCATCAGGTCCGATCAAAATGATGAATTCCCTTCGGCTCCATTCCGCGTCGGTTCGCCGCGCTGTCGCCTCGCCTCTGTCTGCCCCTCTCTCTTCCTCCGCTTATCGCTCGATGTCCCGCTCTTCTTCTACTTACATTTCCTCTTCGTCTTCTTCCTCTTTCTCGACTGCTGCTGCCTCTCGCGCTCAGAGACCCCTCGCTTCGTCCCAGCTTCCTCGTATTATCTCCCCCCGCCAGACCGGAATCTCTCCTTTGCAGTGGACACAGGCCCGCACCATGGCAACTGAAGGCCCCAAGATCAAGGTTAAGAACCCAGTGGTGGAACTGGACGGAGATGAGGTAAGTTCGACAATCTAGACTTGGCCCAGCCGCAGGGCGCGCCCTTCCTCTTATATGCCTCAACCCCGTCCATTTCATTTTCGTCATGACCTGGCGCAAACGCGGGGAAACACGGCGAGACGTCTCCATGTTCCCTGGCCACGCAGCGCCAATCTTCCCGAGGATCACGAGCGCCCGGCCAACCAAAACCTGTCCGTGTCATGGCATTTCACATGTGGCTAACCACTTTTTTTTTGGCTCTTCTTAGATGACCCGTATTATCTGGCAGGAGATCAGAGAGAAGGTTAGTAACCGCGGTCCCTGGTCTTGCATGATTCCCGCATGCGGGCCGTTCCTCCCCGAACCCTGAGACTGACGTGCTTCTTCCTCATAGTTGATTTTGCCGTAAGCCTATGATGACCTGTGCTCTTTACCGACGGCACAATGTAGCTAACTTCCGAGTCCAGTTATCTTGACATTGATCTCAAGTACTACGACCTGGTATGATGGTGACCCCGGCGCAGTCTGCGTGGAGTTTTCGTGAAGCTGACCCCGTTGCAGGGACTTGAATACCGTGACCAGACCGATGACAAGGTCACCGTTGAGGCCGCAGAGGCCATCAAGAAATATGGTGTTGGTGTCAAGTGTGCTACTATCACCCCCGATGAAGCTCGTGTTGAGGAGTTTAAGTTGAAGAAGAGTAGGTGCCGGATTGAACAATCGCATCGTACATGCTCGTTAACCTGGGCTTCCTTTAGTGTGGCTTTCTCCCAACGGAACCATCAGAAACATTCTGTACGTACTGCTAAACCTGCATGGCCTGCGCTGCCCTGGTGCATGATCACTAACATCACTTGCAGCGGCGGAACTGTCTTCCGTGAACCCATCATCATTCCCCGCGTGCCTCGTCTCGTGCCCGGATGGACCAAGCCTATCATCATTGGACGTCACGCATTCGGTGACCAGTACCGTGCCACTGACCGTGTGATTCCCGGCCCTGGCAAGCTTGAGCTGGTCTACACCCCTGTCAATGGCGAGCCTGAGACCGTCAAGGTCTACGACTTCCAGGGCGGTGGTGTTACTCAAACTCAGTACAACACTGACGAGTCCATCCAAGGCTTCGCTCACGCCAGTTTCCAGATGGCCTTGCTGAAGGGTCTGCCTCTGTACATGAGCACCAAGAACACCATCCTGAAGAAGTACGACGGTCGCTTCAAGGATATCTTCCAGGAGATCTACGAGACCACCTACCAGAAGGATTTCGAGGCCAAGAAGATCTGGTATGAGCACCGTCTCATCGACGACATGGTCGCTCAGATGATCAAGAGCGAGGGTGGCTTCGTCATGGCTCTTAAGAGTAAGTGACTTGTCCTGGCCTGGACCGTTTGACCGAGAGCAGCGTTCTAACTGAGGGTAACTAGACTACGATGGTGATGTTCAGTCGGACATCGTCGCCCAGGGTTTCGGCTCTCTGGGTCTGATGACCTCTACTCTGACCACCCCCAGCGGTGAGGCCTTCGAGTCTGAAGCCGCTCACGGCACCGTGACCCGCCACTACCGTGAACACCAGAAGGGCCGTGAGACCTCGACCAACCCCATTGCCTCCATCTTTGCCTGGACCCGTGGTCTTGTGCAGCGTGGCAAGCTCGACGAGACCCCCGACGTGGTTGCTTTCGCCGAGGAGTTGGAGCGTGCCTGTATCGAAGTCGTGAACGACGAGGGCATCATGACCAAGGACCTGGCTCTTGCCTGCGGCCGCAAGGACCGTGAGGCGTGGGTCACCACCCGCGAGTACATGGAGGCTGTTGAGCGGAGGCTGAAGAGCAACCTGAAGTCTAGACTGTAAAGGCTTGCGGGTTTAATAATGTTTTTTTAAGTTACTATAAATTCTAGCGTGCAGCCCGAAGGACTGCAGTCATGACGGAGTAAAGATAGCATATAACAGACGACTTCAATGTACATTTTACTTTGCAATTATCGTACCTTATTCTCTTTATGGATTCTGCGTAGGATATCCCCGACTCGCTCCCTCTCTTATGCATTCGTATATAGTGTTCCCACGCTATAGAGCGTAAATCAGTTGCCCCTGAGGGCCCAGCCCAAGGGACATTTTGGGTCTGACTCTTGAAAGCCCTCTCGCCTGTGGCCGCTTGAATCATGCAGAGCGGGAACCATGGATGCAGCTACCGGATTACCCAATAGGGTAATAGGGCTAAGAAATTCCCGGGACTCTTGACGCAATTGATTTTTGAATATGCATTGCTTTCGTCAATGGCTGAACAATTGGCCACAAATGCTTGGAAGAAGTTTCTGTGCCTGCTTGAAACCCCTCAGCCATGTCAGGACAGAACGAATTTCAAAAAGATATCCTACCGAGGGTCAAACCATGCAGCCACACTCTGGTGACCACCATCAAGTCGCAGGATGTACGTGGTACCGGTTGCCGTGACCTTTCTCGTGGTATCGATAGTGATTGTCATTTTACGCTTATTCACTCGACTCTATTTCGTCCGGACTGCGGGCTGGGATGATCTGGTAATTGCGTTTGCCCTGGTATGTGTCCAATGATACGACGGACATGATATGGAATTAATGAAAACCACCCCAGCTCTCAGAGATCGGCTTATTCGTCTGTATCATGATAGGTAAGTATCAGTCAGTCACTTGTGTTCTTTCCCAAACGCCACTAATATTGGAACATCAAGAGGTCCGCCATGGCTTGGGACAAAGCATGCATTCCCTCAGCCTGGAGACAGTAGAGAGTCAACTCAAGGTACATCCTACTATCCAGTACTCTGTACCCACTATAAATATCCACGCCGTACCTGACACATCTTGATCTAGGCCTTATGGGCCAGCGTCCCATTATACAATCTAAGTCTCAACCTAACCAAGGCCTCAATGGTGCTGTTATATCTGCGCCTATTCCCACTAAGAACCTATCAAATCGCCCTTTACATCGTCTTGATATTCGTCATCATCAGCGGCCTCTGGATGGTTTTCGCCTCCTTCTTCATGTGCATCCCCATCCGTGGCGCGTGGGATATCTCCAGTCCCCATAACTGTATCCCCAAGGAAGTCCTCTGGAGTCTTAACGCTGCCCTCCAGATAGTCACCGACATGACTATCGTCATTTTACCCATGCCGCTACTGGCCAAGCTTCAGTTACCGAGGAAGCAGAAGATAGCATTGATTTTGGTTTTTGCATTGGGAACATTGTTCGTCTACCCTTGTCAACTTCTAGACTTTCAACCATCATCATCTCCATGTCCATCTCCCTTCTACCAGAATATCAAACTAACAATCCCTTTTTTTTTTTCTCATCCAGTGGCTGCGCAGTAAGCATAGTTCGCCTAACAGCTCTTGTTGAAATGATCCAAAGTACAGATCGAACAAGTATATATATCCCCACAATACATCCCCCCCATTATCCAACCCAAAACACCCACTAACTAACAAATACTAGAATACAACGCCGCCGCAGCAAACTGGTCCTTCATCGAATCCAGCGTCGCCATAATATGCGCCTGCTTGCCCCCTCTCCGTCCGATAATAGTACACATCTGTCCGCGTCTCTTCCTCTCCCAAGACCGCAGCCGCTGCCAATCGGAGAAACCGGCATTGAAAGCCCTGGATACACCGAATCCGTTCCGGTTCGCGAATCATAGTTACTCGGCTAGTGTGACGGGGAATTGTTCTACGAATAATGATGGGAGGGAGCCGAGTATGCATCGACATCCCGATGTGGATGGGATTCAGGTTGTGAGTGAGGTTCATTGGGATTTGAATTCGGCGGATGACTGTGCTGAAGAGACGCATTCTCAGCGGGGGTTGAGGCCTTCCGGGAGGAGTTTTTCTGTTGGTCGGGGTTGATCGGGGGGAGACTTTTTATTGTTGAGTCCTCGGGATAGAATAGAGTTGGATATAGATACCCTTTTGTTTTTTGTGATTGATTTTTGATAGTCCGGTTTTGGTTTCTTGGATATACCATCCTTGTTTCTTACGTGTATGATGTTTCAACGACATCACCTTGTAGATTTGTACAGTAGTGTCTATCTGGTTGCATACCTGCACATACTAGGTGCAAACCATGTCTAGTAGACGCCCAGTGGGCTACGGAGGCTATAGCAACTGTAAAGGTCGCGACTTGTACCTCAACCAGATGAACCATTCAACATTGGATTATAAGCAACCTTTAGGATTTACCTAATTAAATGAAGTACAGTGATCAAAAAGCTGTGTGGAGAGCAAAAGCTAGCAATGGTAGTAGCCAGTAATAGTAATAAGCAAATCATTAAGAGTACACACATTCAATCTTATGGATATGCATTCTGCGGAATTCCAACGCCATCTGTGTATGTTTTTCACCGTTAGATTGATGGATTTTTCTTAGGCCGAACCGCCTTCGAAAGTCTTTCTGAAGCTGCTTGCGGCTGCGACGATTTTGTAGGTTGAGGTGAAGCAGCCCATGAGCGACGTGAAATATCATACATGTCCATATCCTCTTTTCTAGAAGACTGAGTGCCTATTCTCAATCGGCTATCTAGACTCGATTCGGAAGGTGAGAATGGGAAAATGGGTGACTGGTCGACTTCGAATTGCTGGAGTGCCTGTTTCTGGCATGGGAGTGAGTCCGTCTTATGCTTAGGAGAGCGATTGGATTCTTGTGACTCGGACCTCGATGAGGCCCCCGGTATAGGCACTGGCTGCATTTGCTGTCTAGCAGGACGATCGGGATTCTGTGGCTTGGAGCTCGATGGAGCCAATGGTATAGGAACTGGTTGCCTCTCCTGTCTAGCAGGACGATCGGACTCTTGTGGCTTGGAGCTTAATGGAGCGCTTGGTACAGGATTTTGTCCCGTTTCCTGGATCTCATCACCTTGAAAAGGTGCGATAGATGCATTGCCTGCATTGTTGCCTACTGGTGCCGGCCTGATCTCGTCGTCGTCCACTCCATGCCCCTGGTTATTTTGGGGTTGACCCTGGCCACTCGGACCAGCCACGGCATTTTGCACATTTGAAGCGCTTGGCAAATTGGTAGGAGTTAGAGGAGTTGTAGAATCTGGAGGTGACCCATCACCGTTTTGTGCTTGATTTTCCGCGTTCCATGGTTGTCTTAGAATCCTCCGTGCTCGAGTTTCGGCCCTCCTCGCTCGAATCCGTTGGCAGCAGTCTTTGATGTTGACGAGACACATTCCAACAAAAGGGCTCTGCAGGTTCGCATAATAAGGGGGCTCCGTGAAGCATGCAGGGTATCCAGGCGTGTGAAAGAGTGGCTGCTTCAAGGACATTAGATAACTCGATGCCAGAGGTGAAAGTGCCTCCTGTGATGATTGTGAAAGAAATGCACCGGCGTAGATCTTGTTTGGTTTCGTAAGTGGTAAGGAGGGGATCTGAGAGCTATTTCCAGTCTTTCCACTTTGCTCCGAGACGCTTCGATGAAGACGATCGACACTGGCATTGCAGTGGTGGCAGACGACGTCGTATTCGCCGACGCGTGGGAGAGAGCTGAAACTAGCAGGAGCCATGGCAGTAAACAATGACATATCATTCCAGTCCCAGTTTCCGACCTGAATCCACGTCGGTAGCTCGTCGACTGGGATCAAGGGTATCAATGAACCTTGCGGTCTAATAATATAGAACCTGGGAAATGGCTGTAGCATGGAGTAGTAAGTAATATGGCTGAGAGTAAGGGAAGAATAACGAATGGTTGCAGTCACAGTAGCGATTGTTAGAAAAGTAAATGACCGATCGAGATAAGAGAGATGTTTTGGATTGTGAGAATCTGAGATTCGAGAGGATATTAAATACTGGCTACTTGCAATGTCATGGAGGGAAGTCGCGGGTTGCGTTCAACCGTCCAGGAAAGTACAACTGCTGAGAGTCATGGTCACATTGCGTATTGGCGAATGATTGACAGATGTGGAAAGCACGTGTATCTAGTATATACATGAGATCTCTCAATGACTATGGACATCGAGAGGTTATGATGAAGTAAATGTCCCATTGTTGCAGCTGAACCCGAGGTTTGGATTCAGCTCTGCCGTAGCCTTCATGCAGATGACGCTGGCTGGCTCCAGATCTTGTGGATAAAGCTGGATGTTCTTTGTAACAAAGTTCTTACAGGATTTATCCGTGTTGCACTCTATCACGACTGCCTCCGTGTGCTTCAGGTTTGGAAGTCCAGCGTTATACCAGCAAGGGTCGGTTGCGCATGATCCATCACCAGGTTGATATGAGTTGATTGAGCCGGAAAAGTCTTCCCAGGTAAAGTCCTCCATCATCACTGAGGACTCGGTGTCAACGCCATCACGCGAGACGCTTTGGTCGTAGTAACTCTGGGTTACAAAAATGGGGAACGTTACGTTGTATACACGGATGTTTTTCCAAGTCACGTTCTTGACAAGGCCCTGACCACCCGTCCAAGACTTGAAGCGAGCAGCGTACAGGGCGTCAATCACGGTCACGTCTTCGAATCTGAGGTTGGTAATGTTGACAATGGCCGAGGGATCCTTTCCTAGTGATCCGATGCTCATACCATGGGATTGGTAGCCAATCGTATTTCTCTCGAATGCAATGTTATGTGAATCGGATCCGACGGCGATCGCATCGTCGCCATTATACATAATGCTGTCAGAAATGCGGATATTGGTACCCTGAACATCAAAAGCGTCCGTGTTGAATGGAAAGCTGCCAGTGGAGGAGGCGTCCACAATGGCATGGCTGACAGTGATATCTTCTCCATGAAGCTTCATGTTCCAAGCAATCGGCTTGCCAGACCTGAAGTATTTAATCGACGCCTGGCTGGTTTTATAGCTCATGAGATGAGGCCGGCCGGAGATTCCAGTGCTATTGGGAGGGTTTGCGTCCCACCAGGCCTGGCCGTATGATTTAATCCACCCATTGTTTACATCTTCGGGCCCAGTCCAATCCACACGGGGTCCTTCTAAAGTAAACCAAGTAGAGGTGCCTGCATTAACAATATCCCGCACCGCCGAGATGTTTTGCGGAAGATGCAGGTTTCCATGCATCTGTATCTCCACATTGCTCAGATTTGTGGCTTTAATCGGTTGGAAAATATTATAATCAACGCCTTCCTGGAAGACAATGACTGAGTTGGTCGCGCATTGCGCGAACGCTCTGGACACTTCGGGGGAATCATCTGCAGTGCCATTGGAAGAGCGTACCACACACCGACGCCCTCGGGAATCGGGCGAGGAGCTATTTCCTCCTGCAGCGTGTGCTAGGGGTACGGAATAAAACAGAAAAGCCAGAAAGGCTGTCTTGGAGATTAGCATAGCGTATGCCGTTTGGAGGGACAATAATCACTGGCAAAGATATGAGGGGATAACTATGTGGCCATCCTGCCGGGTCGTTGGTCTTTATATGCTCACTCAAATGGAGGTACACCGCTGTCCGAAGCATTAAATTGTCTTTGCTTGAAACGATATGACCTCAACCAGTACTTACATGACCCACTGCCCGGAGAAATAGGTGTTGAATTGTTAAGAAGCCATGTCTTAGCCCCACAGCTCGGCCTGGAATTGGTGGAGAAATTATGCCGTAGACCAAATGCCTGTTAATCTTGGCTCCGGATCTGCGGTAAAGTAGTCAGTACCTGCCTTGATCCCAAAAGGACTTTTAAACCCTAATGTCGGTCCAATGCTTGTATATTGCTACGTAACTGTGTTTTTGTATTGTTGGTGTGTGGGACATCCCAGGGAGCGTCAGCTCTGCTAACAAGCAGATCGTATGTGGGACATGGTGCCTGTTAGGCATCTCCTTTAGCAGCAGTCATGCCAAGCGTACGATACGATATGAAGCACCGCATAGTTAGTACTTGAGTTCGAGCGATTCATAGTGATTCCCAAAATGTTTGGTTGGCCAATTCACCTCCAATAGAAACACTTTAATCACAATGGTCAGATGGGTAGTACTTCTAATTTCATACGGCACGACCAGTCGAATAAACGGAAACTGAGCTCAGCCAAAAGTAAATTGTGTTTTTAAGCGTCGCCTGGCTCTGGCTAGAAATATTTATTCCTTATCACCAGAGTCAGGACCTCAGGTCTCCAGAATTTAACTATGAACTATAGCATGACAGACGCGTATTGAATGATACAATATATGGTTCCCAATCCAAGGCGCTACCCTGACTACCAAGGAGGTAATTTTGACGGTGCTATCATCTAGCTACTAGTTCCTTTTAAGAATTTTACAAGTAAACTGTATTAGCTAGCCCCTAGACTTTTATTAGCGTTGTTTATTACGCATGGGGCGACGATCCTCTCATAGATGTACACTTTGAATGAACTCCACGGCATCCATAGATGCATTCAAGCGACTCATGAGCTTATCGAAACTGGAAATGTGCCCCCAACGGAGGAATGGGAAGAGCTTGTGGAGCAGATTCTAAATATAAGTAGCTATTTTTGAATTTTATTACTGATTAATGACCTACTGTGTTTCGTTGTGCCAAGAGCTAGCGCTCTTTTAGAATTAATCAGAACACCGCGAGTACAAGATAAACATGGCGCCGATGAAGACTAGGGTTACTATGCAATCGGTGGTCAGAAGAGGGGATATGTGTGTAGTTCTCTTTGTACGTCAAACTACCCCCTATCATTACGTTCTTCCTAGAAGAGAAGTAAAAGAAATGCTCATTTTGGCTAATGACCCATATAACATTCATGCTACAATGAGCATATCAGTTAACTGTGCGTTTCCAATCTACGAAGCTGCCAATGCGGATGCATACACCATTGGGAAGAGGTGCCCAGCAAGGAACAAAAAGCAAGGAACAAACAGTTGAATTGCTTCGTAGGATATTGTTTTAACGTCAAAGCAGTATAGCAATAAGACGATAGATCCATGTCCGACGATAAAAGAAGACACCCTAGGTTAACAAAATAGTAGTTATAAGAAGGATATAACGACGCTCACACTCCATCGTATCTAGTCCACCTTTAGTACTTTGCTATGTATTCGAGGCTTCGAGTTACATACTACATCGACTCATGTGTACTACAAATTGCGACTGTAACTATAGTTTTGATAAACGTTCCGCATCTGACCCAGCGAGAACCGCGAATCATTAAACAAGCTCAGAGATTGAAGCATGTTCTGCGATTATTGGTGACAATCCAGCATGTGCTGACAGATATAATGATTATGTAGGCGATCCCAGTAGATGTACCAAGCCAATCCCAAGCGACAAAACTACAATCCATTCAGCAATCGAGCCATCTCACTAGTTGAGAAGCCTCGGTGTATTATAAAAGAAAAACCCCGACCTTATTGACTAATAGGAGCCCATACATCCGTTTGAGTTGGTAATATAAGAGCGAGAAACAATCTCTGGACAGATGTTTTACCAGTATAAGATGCACTACGATGAAAGGAAGAACAGAGGTGAATTAGGGCTAGCACTGGGCCCGATATCGGTGAGAGAGTCACGCTCTGGCTTGCAGAGTCACCTCGTCCTTCCCTGTTGTTTTCATTGTTGTATTTATGGAGTAAAACTGCGGTTAGCAGCGGCCAACAAGCACGGAACCTTCCGCCCACTATTCTGTAGATCTATCGATGCGTACACTCTCCGATGTCGGCCCTGGTCTATTCTGATGTCACCCTGCTGATGTACTTATAAATGCTCTAGTAACTGGGGATAATCGTTCAATAAGCATCATTCATCCAGCTTTAGTTTCGTGGAAAGTGGCGCATAATGACTACACAGGAGCAGAAATCTGACATCTGGTCAGCCGATGTTTACGGCAACAAAGTGGCTCCATTCGTTGCTACCTTAACAGAGAAGATTGTTTCTTGGCTCGATCCGAAGTCTACTGGTAAGTCTCTTTGGAGGATGAAAAGGTTGTATTGGATTTTGAATTGCTAATGTACAACAGATGAAGTACTTGATATCGGCTGCGGGGATGGCGTCCTAACTGCCAAACTAGCCCCTCATGTTAAACGGATCGTTGGAGTCGACGCCTCGCCGAACATGTTAGAGCACTTCCAGAAAGCATACCCCGATATTGAATCCCGCGTTGTGGACTGCCGACACTTGGATCAAGTGTCCGATCTCACTGACGGGAAATTTGACAAAGTCTTCTCGAACGCCGCCTTACATTGGATCTTACGCGACCCCGAAACCCGGTCGAACACGATCAAGGGCTGCTTCAATGCGCTCAAGCCAGGTGGGCTTTTTGTGAGTGAATCGGGGGCGCTCGGTAACGTAGCCGAGGTGCATGCAGCGATCGTCAGTGCTCTGGTCATTCAAGGGATTCCTGTTGAAGAAGCTCGAGCAGCTTCGCCTTGGTGGTTCCCTTCCCAAGAAGCTATGAAACAGCTTCTTGAAGGGGAAGGCTTTCAGTGGGTCAAGGGTGAGGCAGAACTCAGACAAACGAAACTGACAGATCACAAAGAAGGCGGGATTGAAGGATGGTATATATCCCGAGCGTCTTAGGTTTTAACTAAATTGACCGCTAATCAAGTTACAGGATCCGCCTTTTCTGTGAGCCCTTCCTTCAGGTCTTACCGACTCTGGAGGCACGCAATGCAGCCGTCAAACATGCTGTTGATGTCCTCGAGGGTGTCGGAAGACATCAACACGATGGCTCCTTCACAGTCAATTACATTCGACTTCGGTTTGTAGCGCAGAAACCGTTTTAGAAAAGACGGTTCAGCCAAATAATAACATCTATTCCTTGGCCCTGGTCTGAGCTCTTCAGTATACCTGAAGTGGCCTCCAGGGCGATCGCCAATGACCTATTGTGAGGTCACGCTAAAACCCGAATAAGCACATAGATGATCAATGCCGCAACCTAAATTTTAAACAATTCAGCGTGTGCTCAATGGTAGAAGATTATTCAGCGAATGTATATTTCAATTCCAGGCAGTAGCATTGCAAACAAACTACCAAACTATAAACATAGCATCAGACCCACCCCGGCCCAATTAGCGCGAATTTCGGATGAGGTCACTGGAACTCGGCTAGCCTGCCGGGGAAGTCAAAGCTTATAACGACCAGTCAATTCCCTTCAATTATTACCACAAACAAACATAGCTCCTATAACAACTTCTACTATACACAACGAATTCATCCATTAACAATGGCATCCACCCCACCATCATCTGCCACGGCACTGGCATCCAAACCAACACCAAGCATCTCAGCCTCAGACGCAGTGTTGCATATCGAGAGCGCCACGTCGATCGCAGCCCCCTGCCAAGATGTCTGGGATGTTCTAATCGATACTTCCACCTGGCCCTCGTGGAATACATTCGTTCCGCGAGTCACCATTCGCGAACAGCCGGGGTCCGACTCTGAATCTACTCCAGATGATCTTACCCCGAAGCTACAGATGGGGACGAAAATGACCTTCCATGTCCATATGGATCCATCGTCCACCAGTGAGCAAGATGTGGGGCTCGTCGTGACTGAATTTGAGCCCCCGAGTGCCAATCCCCCTAAGCCTGGACGGATTGTCTGGGTTGCGGATCTGACGGCTAACGGGAGCCTGCCGGCATTCCTTTTGACGGCGGAGAGGGTTCATGAGGTTGAGGAGTTTGATGTCCAGGGGGAAGATGGGCAGGCGAAGCGTGTCACGGAGGTGCGGAATTGGGAGGCGCAGGTTGGGTATCTTGTATACGTGGTTCGGTGGATGTTTGGGGCACAGTTGAAGAAGAACTTTGAGGCGTGGGTACAGGATTTGAAACAGTATGTTGAAGGAAAGAAAACGGACAGTTAGGTCGTGATTGTTTCTTGATACCCAGTTATTGTATTAACTAGCTTTCTCTGTGTTCCGTGGCATCGAGTTTTACATGGAGTGAATGGAACCTTCACAGGTCGGTGCTAAATAGTCTCTTGGTTTTGGGATATTATCATGGTAGCATCAAAGACATGTTCTAATATACCATGTATTGGAAATCAATGTACAGAGATGAATGAGTATGACTTAACAGAATATACCACCACAGACCAGCCACTCCTCTACTATTCATTTGAGAGGACAGTCAGCTAACACTATGGCCTTACGGTCGAAAGCTTCAATGCCTACTACAATAAAACTGGGGGTGTTTGATCCATAAACTTAAAGGCACCGAAAGAGGTGAAATATGATCACACGGCGACATTAAAGATCAGGAACCAAAACACGCCCGAACCAGCTGCAAGAAATATAAAGGAACATCTCCACTGAGCAAGCCTCCAGATCGAGAGAGAAGCCGTCAACACTCGATTTGGTAAGTGACCGAGAATATACAGCATCATTTCCTAGTTATAAGGCTAGAAAACTATCATGGACAAGAAAGGCCTCCCATTGGTCAACGTAAACAGCATGAGGTGTGAAGAACTACTAGTATGAGAGTAAGGAGGTCATCACCCGCCTTGCTGCGTTCTGCATATACATATACTTTTTCGAGCCAGATGCAAATTGCACAGGCAACAAATGATAATCTAGATGCGCAAAAGGCTGGAAGAGTTCTATTATATTCTCCATGGCTTGCCAATACTTGAATTTAGTTTCTAGATCGAACCGCTGCTAAGACCTTTGGTGGTAGTAGATGAGGTAGAAAGTTTAGCATATATATGAGAATATTCTACTAGTGGTTAGAAGGGACTATAGGGATAGAGTCGATTATTGTCAGCTAAATCTATGTTTACACCATTCCATTCGCCCCGATTTGAATTCGATTCGCATCGGCTTTAGTTTTACTATGTTATGGTGATAGTTACCCTGTACCTTTATCTGCATAGAAATTGCATGTTTGGATTGCTATACAACACTCTCGTAGACGTGTCGGGCGCCATCCGAAAGAGGTCTAAAAGAAAACATTGAATAGTGGGATTGACAAATACGTAAGTATACCAAAAAAAAAGTTCAGATCAATTATCAAAAATAAAAATTCACATGGGAAATCCATAGATAGTTTGGGAAGTGGAATGATTGTATCGGCGAGAGATATAATGCTGCCTAATAAGATACATTCCATGATTCGCTTATTAGTAAAGTCTCACTAGAGCGAAAGCACCAGACCACTAAGGGGAAGAAGGTCCCCAAGCATGACGCATGAGGCTATTGAATGACTGGAGATGATGTCGGTTACGTCATGTTATCGACTCCGGGGATGCCTGAGAAGACCAGGGTCCAGCTCACTGCGGAACATTGATACGTACCCCACGTATACATACTACTAACCAGTTGTAGTACTTGGTAAGTTATAGAGCAATGGCCTCTGCTGGATTGGCCAATCCTTTGCTCCCTTACATTGCTTTCAAATAGATCCCCTCCCCGCAGTTCCGGTAACTTTGTACTCGGGATACTTGCTACTATAAGTACAATTGATAGATTGGAAAGAAAAATCCCAAGATGGACCGGTGGGGCGTACTATTGAGAGTGCAATTTCCCTGGCAGATGAAGACCCACGTGGGGGTGGAGATTGGCTGAGAACACCTGCACTGGTGTTACGGTTTCATACAATTTCTATACCACCACAGGATTCCCATCCATCCCCGGGACAATGGGTATTCTTCCGGAGTCAGAACTCTTCCGTTTCGATAGATTGCTGTCCAAGAGCAGGATCAAACCGGAAATGAAGGAATATGTGCATGGATAATCTGCAGGCAACAAGGTAGTAGGGAATACATTGGCGCTGACATTATTCGCGCGCAGCACATGAGGGCAGGGAATTCCCGGCATGCATGGACCAGGGTGTGTATGTATCAGTTTTCAAGATAAGATCAAATAAAAAAAAGAAAAAAAAATAGAGAAGAGGGGCGCTCATTTCTGATGGGGTCACCTGACTGCATGCCACGTAATCGGGCCCTTTTCGTCCGCTTCTCTCCGCTGACTCGGCCATTCGATCGAATTTTCTAGTTTACCCATCAAAATTCCGAAAATCAGGGCCTTCACCGAAGAGTAGAAATTGTGACGTTCAGTCCCCGACGGAGCGGCGTCAATATTAATTAAGGGCGGAGATGAAATGCAAGAGATGCGATAGGATGATACGAGGATCCACCGGTTTTACTAAATCCGGGCAGCCGAATAGTTCGTGCAGGAGACTAACGCTTAGTTTGGCATAGTGTCCGTGATGGAAGCTGCAGGACTTCCCGGAAGAGTTTGGTGGCACGCTCGGGGGCCGTTACACTTATGTATGGCATTGAAATTTGATACCAACCTTGAACACAACAAAGATGAAAGGAGACTCACCGGAGAGACTGCGTGAAAGGGATGCCTGGAATCTGGGAACCGCAAACTATCATGAGATTGAGATCCCCGAGGGGTGGTGCCATTGTCACTCCCAGGATTAGTATTACTCTTGCGAAGTACTAGAAAGGATCTCACGATCTCTGAATCAGTTAGCGCTGTCAAAAAGCAACAGTGAAGAACCATGTGGGGAGTAGGAAATGATCAGCAGGCTGTATGTCACTGTAACCTACAACAGTCGCAGTTGTTACCCTGTTTCATCCACCATAACAATTTTAAGCTATCTGTCGATCGCCCACTTTTTTTTTTATTGTTATTTTGATTTTGTTCTGTTGGTTTCTTTGAGGGTTTTTAACCTTGAAATAAATAAATCAATAAAATCCGTTGGGGTCCAGACTAAACCAGTCATTCCTTTTTCTACTCCTTGTTCCCCTCTTTCTAGATATTCTTGTTGATTTCTTTTTTTCCTCCTTCTCTTATCTTTAATTTCTAATCAACTACTATGCTATCATTGCGTTATCTTTATCTGACACTATACATTACCTCGCATTCCAGTAATCTCTGACCAGTGCTTGACTCATTCATTCCTCCGAACCAATCTTTGGTTCCGGACGTTACCCGTACGCAGTGTTGCCACCGGCCTTTATATACCAGGCGCTGTCCACTGCCTTATTTGACTTCTCTATCATCTCTGATCTAGTCACTGGCTTACACACAGATCTATTCTATATATACCCAATCTTCAAGTCGGTATCTATTAAGAGTCAACTGAAAGCAAAACGTGACTTGATTTGGCGTCCATTTGATCCATACCCTCTCTTTTCTTTCTCCTTATACCTTGCACCTGACATAGGGTGCTTGGTTACTGTACTGGGAACACCCTCTACCGACCCCGGATATTTTCAAAATGGCTGCGCACATTCCTATACGACTATCGATTCGCACCGAAAATCACAATGACAAGGCTCTACCCATGCCACCACTAACAGTGGTGCCGGGACTGACTCCTCCAGTCACCCCTACTAAGGGCGACGAAAATTACTCAAGCGGTACGAGGACAGGCGGATCAAGTCGTTCAAGCTCCTTTGTATCTGAAGGAGAAAAACCAAGAGATCTCTTTGGGGACGATGTGCGCCCCTCGAGCCCTCTTCAATATTCTGATGAGCTAGAGTTTCAATATGACCCGAAAGGTCGCCCAATTGAGTTCGGTCGTGGTGTTTGGAGTGTCGTCTACAAAGCTTCGTCTCGCCCCGGTTCAAGATCACCTCTGATGACCCCTCCTAGTTCACCTGCGGGTGGAGGTCGGGTGGTAGCGGTCAAGTCTCCTGTGCGACGAGATGCACACGCCGTGCTTGATGCCGAAGCGGTAGCATTAACTCGAATTAGTCGAATGCCGGGTTCGGAGCGTCATATCATCCCTTTCCATGGATACATCTCCGAATCACACGCCATAGTCATGTCGGCTGTGCCCCTCTCTCTTTCATCATACATCGAAGAAAAGGCCGATCTGGCCCAGAAACACAAGTCCACTCGGACCATGTTCGATCCTGTGCAAGGTATGGCTCAGTGGCAAGAGCTTGCAAAGAAGCTCATCACCGGTTTGCACTGGCTTCACGCGCAGTGCCAAATAGTGCACGGGGATATCAAACCGCATAACATCTTGTTGAGATCACGACCGACTAGCAACGATATAGAATCCGACGAATTCCCGTTTGAACCGCTTTTCGCTGATTTTTCATCCGCACATGACATCGCCGGTTCTTCGCTGTCCGCAGAGAAAGAAACAGGAACGTCATTAACGGCTTTGACACCACCTTTCGCCGCCCCGGAGTTGTTATCTGTATCATCTTTGACTTCTCCGGGCACCAGCCCCACTCCCGCATCCGATGTGTTTTCGCTGGCGGTCACCCTCCTCGCAGCGGCAACAGGCGATTTGCTGCTTTATCCTGGCACCAGCAACATGCAGCGCCTCGCCATGGCTCGTGAAGGTCATCGGGTCATTGACTTTGCTCGATCGGGTCCGAATGGTTCCCGAGTTCCCCGTAACGGACCTGTCGAGCAGGTGGTCAAGCCTGCCGTTTCGAAGGACCCATCGCAACGTATTCAACCCAATGAATGGGTAGAACTAATCGCTGCCATGGCCTAAAGTCTCACGCCGAAAGGTTCACTATTCTCGATTCAGTTCTTTTCGAAGACTTCTTCTACATCTACCTTTTCCACTCTTATATATCTTTCGATTTCTACCACATTATATGAACCAACTGAGTTCTTTTCGTTCGTTTCTTCTTTTTATTCTTTTTTCAATTATATTTTCTTTTTTCTTTTTTTCCCTTCAACGTGTTTCAACATCTTACCGTTCCCATACTGTTATTTTCTCTTTCTTTTCTCACAATATACTACTAAATGATACCCTATTTGACTGTCATGTGTCGACGTGTGGATGTTCAGCATATATTTCGTTCTAGACCATCTCAATATCAAAGAGAACCTGTTTCTGGAAAACGCTCAATTGCTTTCACTTCTTGTCATGTATTAGAATATCAATTGGAACTTTTTAGCCCCACAAACCTTACATGGGATGATAATACAAGACTCGTAAATAAAACATTGGACTATGTCAAAAATGTAAGATTTCCACATCTCGATAGTCTATCAAAAGTGATTATATAGGCGGATATGTCTATAGATCGTAACCGTTATACAGTATAATACAAGATAAACAGCTCATAAAGCATAGCATACATCCCGGAGATTTGGGTATAAAGTCCTCCCCGCACGGAGCGGCAAAGGGAGGTGGTAGGTAGAGTAGAGTGAGTAGAATGGATGTCGGTGAGGTTTCCTGCGCAAGTACAGAATAAGACATGCTAATGGTATCTTTTCCGAAGTTCCAGATCTCCAGTCCGGAAGGACGTCAACGTCCCACCGAGTAGTCGACTTAGTTGCACCGTGGAGAGGCTCGTGTTGCCCTTCTTCTGGTACTCGATGAAGATATCCCACAGTGTACTGGTCGACAGAGTACGAACTCGTACGTCACTTAGGTCGTAGTCCAGGTTCTCCTGGTAGCATGCGACGGGGTCAAGGGGTTCGCGGGTCTCGGGCGAACCATGGCTGGTCTTGGGCAGATTATCGAAATCCGGCTTGGGGGTTTTGGTTGCGAAGACCGCTAGGCCTGGGATGGACTTGACGATGTCGTTGATAGGCCGTCCAGGGAAGACCAGTTCCAGAAACTCGGCTACTGTCATTAAGTTACGGGTGCCGATGGTGAGAGAGAGGGCTTCGAAGAGGCGAAGAGGGGCATCCCTTTGCGACGGATCTAAGTGGTTGAGTTTCTGCACGGCTACGGGGTTTGGGTCGGCTTCAAAGTAGAGGATGCTTCTCTCGGTTTCTCGGGGATAGAGCTCTTCTGGCGTGATGAGCAATGGTTCGAACGGGCGGCGGTCCCAGTGGAGAATTGCATCGTCGAAGTTTCCGGTTTGCAGAGCTCCCCGCTTGTTATCAACAACGGCGGGAACTTCCTTAAGTACTTCGTAGTGTACTTCCGACGATATCTGATCCAAGGTAGTCCTGGCGGCCTCAATCTTATCTAAAATGGGCCCCAGTGCGGCCGAACTCTCGCGGGGATTTGCAGCCGTCCGGGACAAGGTGTTGGTTAGTTCGTCGATTTCAGCGATGGCTGTAGCCTGACACTGGCGGGTGTACACGTCGCGATTCTCTTTGTTCAGTTGGGTTAGGCCTCGTCTTTGCGTCGGACTCCGTTTGCCTTCCTTTCCAGGCGTATCGGTAGTGATCTTCTTCCAAACTTTCTCATGCCATTCCGTATATGCGCGCGGCACGTAAGGCACGGGTATCGTGCCCTGGTCAGGACTTTCTGGGGCCAAGGGGATGGGTGGTATTTCTCTGCCGGGAGGGGTGGGAACTCCCTGCTCTGCTGCTCTCTGAGCAACCCGCGAGGTATTGGCCGCCACTAAATCCCACCCCTTGAGTGTAGCCCATGCGCTGGGATCTCTTGGAGCCGCGACTTCAAATGCATGCAATGCAACGTTTTCTGTCAAAATTGCCGGTCGTTTACGCTCTATGATGGTCCGCGGAATGACCTGTTGTGCATCCGATATGGGGAGTGATGCGATCATACGCACGCTTCCATAGGCATGTAACCCCGTCTGGTGCATGCAGGCCTCCATAAAAACCGACCACCAGCGTGCTGGGGTATAGTGATCCTTTTTGGAGGCAACGGGAGGCGGGTTGGCTAAGATAAGGAGGGTATCGTTCTTGGGCAAAATGCCACTGTCGTCACGGTTCGATGGCCCTTGATCCGGGAAATGCTTCGATAGTATACTTTGCCAATCCGCAATCGCATGGATATCCGCCGACAGTAGTTCATAGCTGGGGTTGCTCTCTGTCAACGGCAGAAGCAATGGCTTGTATAACCTCAACTCGGGCTCGATAAGGACATGTCGGCGGGGTTTGAGAAGTTCATTGATCTTCGATGACCATAGTCCAGCGCCGGGCCATAGGTCGAGAATGTCCACGGCAGGGTTGCGAAGGAGGAACGGCGATAGACGGTTAAGTACATCGTCTGTTTAAGAGACTCGACGCATCAGAGTCTCCTTCTATATTATAATTGTCTTGAGGAGTAGCTCACCGCATAGTTTTTCACTTGCTATTTCTGCCTTCCGAATCGACTTTCTCTTTGCGGTCAATGGGAAGCACTTATAAAGCGCCTCTGTTAAGGGCAAATGAGGTACGGGCGTCCACCGATTGAGTCTCATCTTAAAGTACAAGTCAGGGATGTCGTATGATACCCACACCGACTCTCCATCATTGGTTTGTAGAGTGCTTGTCCTCTAGTTAATCGTAAAGGGAAAAGTTGAGGAAGCTTTTAAGAACCGCGGCGGCGGGAACGGAGACCAAAGAGGAAAGGACCCGCAGTTTATTTTTCTGAAATTTATTTAATAAATTCAATGAGCTCAAAATAACTCAACCATCACCTGTTGTTTCATTGTTTCGATTCGGTCACAGCCTGTTCGGATCATGTTTCGGTCACCTGGATCTGCTGTGCTTACAGCACCGGTTTCATTTTAAGCAATTAATTATTATCCGACAGATTATATCAGTCCTGGTCTTGCCATATACCTTCCCCAAGGTTTTCACAGAGTCCGGCTGCCTGCTCCGTCGATGCGGAACGTCCCCACACGCCGTCTCTTGGGCTTTGGCGGCAGACCTCGATGATCCCTCGTTTCACCTTACGATCAAACGAGTCGCTTGAAAACCGGCTATATTGTGTTACTGGAACTTCTACTACTGATTTCCCTCCCGTTTTCTCAGTTCGTATGCGCAATCATGGCCTCGCATATGCCTCCGGCCACAGGCGCGGGGGCCTCAGCCCCTCGAAAGGTCGAGGAAATCACTCGAATGGCGCAGAACTATGATTACAACCCCTCGATTCCTCTACGGTATTGGCTAAGGACCGCAGCGACTTTACTGCGAGAGGTCAGTTTGATGCCATTTGCTTTGTTGTTACTCAGAGGGCTAACGAGCAGTTCCCTTTGCAGGCTCGTATATACGAACGAGAGGGGCACGATGAACAAGCGTACTTCCTATTATTTCGCCATGCTCAGTTGGTGCTCGTAAACCTGGCAAAGCATTCGGAAGCCAAAGATGAGCAGAATCGGAAAGGTCTGATGGAAGCGGAGAAGGAAGTCAGCAGAAATCTCGAAAAGTTGGAAATCCTCAGACCTCGAATCAATAAACGACATAAACGCTATACAGAGTTGATGAATGATCGCCAAGCTCGAAGCCCACCTCTAGGAATGAACCAGACCGTGCCGAACCAGCAGCAGCCTCAGGATCCCGCATTAGTAGGTGTTGCCGAGCCTCTAGAGGCTGGCGAGAACCGAGACCTGGCTGTCAAATTAGCGAGGACGGAAATACACCGGAGGGCCACAGCCAGGAAAGCTGTACGCCAAGCTGGGATAACACCCGAAGAGGAGCAGCGTCGGCGCACGGCAGGTATCTGGGGTGACTGGGAGAACGCTCTGGACAAGAATGGCCCAGAGACAGACAATGACTTGAGTCGACGGATTCAAAATGTGAGGATCAACATAGACCATGCGCACGATGCGGACCGTCAAAAGAAGGGAACAGAATCCACAGCGCGGCCGTTGACTACAGGATCCTCTACGTCCACATATAAGTATCCAACAGTGCCTCGTCAGAAGGCGCTAGACATTGCGCCCTCCGTGACCAAAGAAACGAGAGATGCGACGATGTCCTTCCCAGCAGCTCCGGTGCGGCCTCCAAAAGAACTATTTGAGCCTCTCCAGCCGGTGGTCTTATCGCCGCCACCAAGACCGGACAAGATCTCCCCTACACCCCTGACGTCCGCAGCTCAAACACAAGCTCCGGCTCCTCCAGCGAAAGTCAAGCCAGTCGCGGATGGTGGGGATGGCCGGTCAAACCTAGACCCATCTAGTTTCACCTTCAAACCATCCGCCTACCTGGAGAATGGCACCCCTCTCCGGACGGTTTTCCTACCCCCAGAGTTGCGATCAACGTTCCTTTCGCTGGCCGCTTCGAACACGCGACGCAACCTGGAGACATGTGGTATACTTTGTGGGACCTTAATATCCAACGCTCTATTCATCTCCCGGCTTCTCATCCCCGAGCAAACCTCCACCTCGGACACTTGTGAAACGGTGAACGAGACTGCCATATTTGAATACTGCGACTCGGAGGATTTAATGATCCTTGGCTGGATCCATACCCACCCGACCCAAACTTGCTTTATGAGCTCGAGAGATCTGCATACTCATTCTGGGTACCAGGTGATGCTTCCCGAGAGCATTGCGATCGTCTGCGCTCCGAGCAAAACGCCGGACTGGGGCGTTTTCCGATTGACTGACCCACCTGGCCTCAAGACGGTCCTCAACTGTACGCAGCCCGGTTTGTTTCACCCACACGCCGAGACCAACACCTATACCGATGCGCTACGACCTGGGCATGTGTTCGAAGCCAAGGGGCTTGAATTCGAGACGGTGGATCTGCGCCCTAACGGATCCTGAATCTACCGATGGCTGCCATTTCACGATTTATGAGAGCGTACTACTATTCCACTTTCTAGAAAGTCCTCATTCTATGTTTGTTGTTGTCGGATATCCCATCTCTTGCTCCGTTTACAAATAAAATCTCTGGGGCGCTATGTGTGCAGTATAGATAGCTTCTGATGTAGTACTACGAAAGATTCAGTTAGGATGAATTAAGCGTGACACGCTAGGGAATGAGGACGAACGAATTGTCCTGTAGGATTGACAGTAAGAGAAAATCCAGAAATTCAATTAAATTCAATATTAAATCCATGTCCCGCTGCCCTATGAGGCTTGTGATCACCCCACCCGTGACCCGAAAAAGGAACTAAACTCAAAAGATAATTTATTTGTTATCATGATCGACTCGTTGCTTGTCTCTTCACCTCTCCATCACTTTCGCTCGTCCACCGCCTTCTGTAGCTCGGTTGTAGCCAATTGAATGACTTGAAGATTTTCGTTCCCTGGATCCGTGAGCTCCTCCTCCTCCTCCTCCTCCTCCTCCATCGTCGTCCCCTCCTTCCCGTCCCCGCTGCACGTATGTCGTCAACCGAGCTTCCTTCCTCCGCCTCTAGCTCGAGATCCGCATCTCGCTCTCGACAATCGAACTCTCAGATTCATCAATCAGCTGCATCCTACTTCTCCTACCCCGTCACACATGTCGTATCAGGCCTCTACCGTCGTCTGACCGATCCACCGGCCTCGAAACCCAAGAACAACATGAACCGCAATCAACACTCGATGACCTCCCCAAACGGCTCCACCGCATCATCCCAGATCTTTACCCCTGTTCGAACCGCATCACCATTCCAACCCCCACCGCTCACCCCCCTCACCCTCACCGGCGACCTCTCCAACCTCCAAGAACAGCTCCTAACTCGTGCCCTGGCCGAGGAAATCCGGCTGCTAGTCCCAGCCCGCTTGCAACTCGTCGACACCTGGCGTCTAGCCTATAGCCTGGACCGGGACGGTGCCTCGCTCGCCACCCTCTATGAAAACTGTCGAGAAATGTCTCACCGCAGCCCGCGGGCGGGCTACGTCCTCATCGTCCGCGACGCCTCTCCGTCCGGCGCCGTGTTCGGAGCTTACATGACCGACCCCCCGCATCCAGATTCTCATTATTACGGTACGGGTGAATGCTTCCTCTGGCGCGCGAGCGTTCTCGCTCCTCCCACGAACCTGAACCTGCCCCGCGACGGGCCCCCATCGGAGGCCATGCTCGAACTCGCCGGTCTGCCACCCCCGCCTAGCGCTGATACCACACATGCTGGTCGATCCACGACTCTACGGGCGAGAGATGCTAAGCTGGCTCCTCCGCCCACGAGTGGACTTCCTAGCGGTGCTAGTACTCCTGAGAGGATCCGATTTAAGGCCTTCCCTTACAGCGGCGTGAATGATTATATGATGTTCTGTGAAACGGGATTTCTTAGTTTGGGCGGAGGGTAAGCTCTTTTCTTTTGAATATCTGGCAGCGACTGAATATGATAACTAACAACGAAGTAGAGATGGTCATTATGGTCTGTGGATTGACTCGAGTCTTGAAAAAGGTGTAAGTGCCGGGTGCCAGACATTCGGCAACGAACCCTTGTCAGATGAGGGCGTCAAGTTCGATATCCTGAGCGTCGAAGTATGGTATGTTGGTGCCTGAAGGTTGGTTGAGTATCCTAGGATGTAATGCAGGTGGAGAATCTTGGTAGATTGTGGTGTGCATTGCTTAGTACGTCGGTCAGCCGGTCTTTGTCGAGTCGTTTGGACATATCTATTTACTTATAATACCCTTGCACGGTGTGGCTGGTCTCATCGTGTTATGCACCGCTGTTGAATCTTACATAGTTTCCAAAATGATAGGAAAGAGAAAAGTTTCTCCTACTTCATGAACGATACATACTTCACACAGGTAGAGTTGGTCGTCGATCTGCGGATAGATATAGAACTCGTTACTGGAGAAATGTCATCCGAAATTCATAATTCGTGCTCAAGTATTACTAGAGATTTATCTAGAGAAACACCACGGTTCAACCTCACCATTGCCATCTCATTCGTAAGCTGCCATATCGCCGTCAGGAAAAAGATCATCCATAGCGTATCGTACGGGAAATTGCACGAGTACATCATGGAAGCGGTGCAAGAACACAAGGGTCTAAGGATTATTAAAAGAAAAAGAGAGAAAAAAAGCAAAAGGAAGACAAAAGGGGGTATGCAGTGTACAAGAAAAGAGAAACCGAAGCAATGAAATCAGTCAAGGTCACTTGACTAGAGAACGGGTCAGGACGTTTAATATGGCGAGTTGACGATATCATCTCGTCCCAACCGGCTGCCCCACCGAGTGCTCCGACGGCTTGGGGTGACCGGGGGGCCTGCAATGCTTTCACGAGTGGGCTTTTGGAGAGCTCTTTTGGCAACCATGTTGACCTCGTTCGGCAAAGCGACAATGACATTTTTGTCAGAACCAAATCGGAAGTTGTCCGCCATAACCTCTTCAGAGTACCGCTTGATCGTATAGGGATCCTTGCGTCCAGCAAGCACCTTCTTCATGCTCCATGTGACGATGAAAGGACCTGTTGCCGTAATAATCGACGTCTCTTGTGAGTCAACACCAGTATTGAAACGAGCTGGGGTGAACGCGAGAGGCTTCTTGGTTTCGTGCTGGAACTGTGCGACATGGGCTGGCTGGAGACCAAGACGACGAGGTTGAGGCTTAGAGTCTTTGCCAAATGAACGTTCGAAGCCAAGCTTGCCTTCGTTCTTGCCTTCCTTCTGCAGCGAGTCAATGAGAAGAAGGTAGGTACGGCATGTAGCCAGAACCCAGCGGCCATCGGCGGACACATCTAGACCAATGATAGGTTCACCCAGTGCAGGAATATGAGTCTTGGCGTTGATTCCCAGGCGGTCGAACATGCGAATATCTCCCTTGTTCGAAGCGACTGCGATGTATCCCTTTTCGGTCGTGGCTACGGACGAGAAGTCGTTCTTGCTGGCATACTGCTTCAAATCTGCATCGACAAGTTTGCTGCCCGCCAGACGGGGATCAATCCGGTACAGCGCATTCTGAGATGCTCCGACGAAGGTTTGCGCATTGGTCATTTGGGAGAATTTCTGAGACAGTCAGAAAGGTTTCAGGTATAAACACTTGGTGATTGTTAGACTTACGGTTTCTGGTGCAAATGTGCTGACAGGAATATCATCATGAACCTTCCACTCATCGACAATCTTACCATATTCCAGGTCCATGCGATAAAGAGAGTTAGGGTCATCACCATTTTGAAGGATCATGTTGGAATCCTCGGCATGCAACATAACCTTCTTGGGGCTAAACAGCTTGCCGTTTGGTGTCTCCACCTTAGAGATGTTGGTGGAGAACTCGAGGTTGTTGTCTGCCGTGTGTTTGAAGACACCGATCTTGGAACCACGGACTACAAACGACCTATCATGCTTGTAACCCACCGCAAGTTGTGAGTTGACGTTACCGTCATCGTCGTGTGTAACCACATCATCCTCCTCTTCATCACTGTCATAATGTTCGCTCCGTTGACCGTCATACTGATCTTCTTCATCTTCTTCCTCCTCTTCTTCCTCTTCCTGGTTGTCGGCTGCATCCTCCATGGTAAGGTCTTGGAACGCATCCAAAACGTACTCCCGGTCATCCTCTTTTACCTTGACCCATTTCATTTCGTTTAGCTGTTCCCAAAGCGCCTGCATCAGACCCTCCTGGAAGCGTTCCTCAGTTTCTTGGTCCTTGAATCGTAGGAGCCAAGAGTATGCGGAGCCATCCTCAGCGTAGTGGTTAAATATAAAGGAAAGATATTCAAAGTTAAAGACTGGGTTGATATCCGCGACAACCGCTTGTCCTAGCCATTCCTTCTCACTACCACTGATTTGAAGCCAATACTCCCAGTTACCGATCTCAGACACAGTGGCAGTCACATCGGCGTCTTGAATAACGAACGTTCCACTTGGGAAGTCGAACATATGCAGTTCAGCCTTTTCCTTGGCAAGAACTTCCTTAGCTTCGGGTTGCTCTGCCGATGGTGGTGCTACAGTGGGCTCATCTCCGTTATCAGCTGGCTTGATCTGTCCCTTGGACTTCTGATATTCAACATCCTTAGCCATCGCAGCGGCCGAATCTCCAGAAGTAAGCGAGTGAGCACGAGACTTGGTTGGTGATGCGATGGGGCTCGCGGAGGGGATGGGCTTCTCCTCTTGATACGAGAACTGTTGAAGATCCTGCTCGGTTGCCTTTTGTGAGCTTTGTCGGTATTTCCGCTCGTACTGGCACTGGAAGGCAGCCAACTCAAAAGTAGGGATCTTATCCGACGGCACAGACGGGTCACAAACGAATTCGTATAGATCACCGATATCACCGCTCAGGTCTCTCCAGGCCAGAACCTTAGCACCCCCTTCACGGATTTCAGTACGGAAGTGCAAAGCTTCGTCAAGAAGAAAGATCTTCTCGTCCTTGTCGAGGTTATCGGCACCACCTTGTTCGTCTTCGTCGGCGCTTAGTTCTTCCTCACCCTCCTCGTAGGCTCTCTGGATAACAAGTTGATATTGATACTCCTGTCCGGTACGCCGAATCGACGCGGCCGCGTCCTTGAAGATAAGTTCCGAGTACCCTTTGGGTGACAGAGGCCGGACTAGATAAAGCTCGCCCTGAGGGATCTCGATGATAGACTCCTTGGAAGTATCCCCGAAGAGGAACTTGCTCACTAGAAGCCGAGATATAACGCGTTAGTGTTTGGTAGTGAGGTCAAGGGAAAATCAAATCACAGGGAGGTAGTACAGCGATGGAGGGGTGGGATGGCGGGGTAGTAGGGATTAGAGATGAAAAGAGGGGCAGATAAAGGGAAAGTGGAGGGAGAAGTAAGCTCATACCATTGCGGATCATAAACATGGCTGCGATTTCTGGCTGTCTGAGCAACAGCGGCTGTTTACTCCACGTGTCGAAATGAACAGGGTTCGGGCGGAAAAGGAAGATGAGAAGTGGTGGAGAAGGAAGAGCACGACTACAAAGGGAAAAGAAGAGAAAGAAAAGAGGAGATAATATCAAGAGAAGAGGACCATCACCAAGATGATGACGATACAAATGACGGTACAGTGATATTCACTGAAGCAAGGGAGACTCTCTGATCCCGAGCACTCCTTGTCTTGTGCGGTAAAAAGTGAGGGAAAAGTTGTTGTTTGTGTTGATCTTCCGTCATCGATCGTCAGTGGCAACCGCTGTGGCGCTGTGGCGTTACTGCCATGTGGCTGAAACGTGCTCGCATAGTCACGTGTTTGTATGGATAGCATTGTATACTAGTAGTGGTATGTATGAGCAGAACGTCAAGATTTTAAATATTTACATTTATTAGAGTTTCTTTCATCTATATGGTATCAAGAATTGGCACTAGGAGCAGCAGCCTCATCATTCTTTTCGGCAGGTTCCGGTTCTTCATCCGAGTCACCATCGGCAACATCGCCTTCCTGTGATGGATCTTCAGAGCCTCGCCCAGAGTTCTTCAGTGTACCACCCTTTCTCTGAGGAATAACTTTCATGAAAGCTTCACCCCAATCTCCAAGTTCCAACCATCGGACCATGATCTCCATAACGTGGTTGGTCGCCAATACTTGGCGCGAGGCCATTTGAATGTAATCCCCAATAGGCAATTTTGCAGTCCTGATTCCCTTTTCCACTGCCGTTTTGTAGCAAATTGCTTTATGGCGGTTCTTGTCCACCAGCCCACCTATGATGTATGTACTGTATGGCTTTAATTCTGTCAGCGTGTTTGGGCTGTCGCTGCTGAGGTACACAATTTCTCCGTCTTCAGGGGCTGCGTCCGTCTTGTTAGCAAACATGCCTGCCAACTGACCTCCCTTAGGCCCCTTCATCCATTCCTTGGCCTGTTCTGCAGCATGTGCGAAGTCCTCTTCCATAAAACGGATACCCTGCCAATTATTATATGACTTTGCGAGAGTTGTGTCGAAACGCTCCTTGAGCAATTTATTAAAGGAGGAAACCACCATATGAGCACGGTATGGCGCTCCCCTATTATCGGAGTAAGAGCGTGTAAGCTGTGATGAAAGGGAAATCCGTTCCTTTTCAAGCATCAAGTCATCGTAGCCACAGTCAACGACGAGAGTGATCGGCAGCAAAGTCGATTGCTTGAACTTCTGCCGATTTGGTAGCCAGGTCTGGAGAAGCTGGTCTACTGCTTCTTGGCCACCTTCCTGTCTTGCTTCGTTCAATGCCTCGCGTCTTCGTTGTTTCTTTGCGGCCGTTTTTTCTTTTCGGATGGCCTTGCGCTGGTTCTTCTGGGCATCCCACTGTTCTCTGCGACGGAGTCTTTTCAATTGTCTCTTTGATACTTTGGGCGCATCATCTTTATTTTCATTCACGGCTTGCTGTCCGTCCTTGGACTCATCATTGGCATTATGCGCTACTGTAGCGACATCGTTCTGCGTAGTGGGCTGCGCGACGTCCTCGTGGGGAATGGATTCCACAGCTCCAGTCATTGTAGGCTCCAAGTCCTCCTGGCCCTCGTCATTGCTCAATTTTGGGTATTTTCTTGGTCTTTCCTCATCCTCCATTGTGCTATATCAACGTCAAACCGAATAAATATCTGCGCGGTGAATCGTAATTTCTCAAAACCAAAGAGAAATCCAAGCTCCGACCCTCCGGGAACAAGCACCAAAAAATCCCCAGCAACCAATGAGCGGCACCGCAGCCCGCATTACCAAACCAAAGCCGTACCACGTGACCACCACTCCAACTTCGTCGAGCATCATCGGCGGAACTTCCCTACGGATACCCCAAGACTACATTGAAGGCTGCTGTGTCCGTCAGTCGTCAAAATGCCTCAGGATATGCCCCCCGTTGGGGGCTACGGGCCAGTGCAGTACAAGGTATGCGCACAATGTTCTGTTTCCCACCGTTGGGTGTTTCAATTGCCCTGGAATCATGGGCCCATGGTCTACTTGAATCGCCTCGCCTATCACGTTCCATTGCCTCGATGAAACTGCCTCAATAATGCTATGACTAACATGCTCGATAGCGTAACATCCCCGCCCGTGGTTTCCGCCCCATCACCTACCTCGTCGGTATGCACCTTTTAATGGGCTACGGCTACTACAAGCTATTCCACGGTATCCGCGAACAAAAGTACGTAACCCGCCGCTTTTCCCCGGATCGAACGCAAAAAAAAGCACAATGGCTGATTGCAATTGACTTGAATAGTGAACTTGCCCGCGAAAAGGTCTGGGGCCGTCTCCACATCCTCCCTCTCCTCCAGGCCGAAGAGGACCGCGACCAGGTCCGTCGTCACTTCGCCGACAAGGCCCGCGAGAAGGAGCTCTTGGGCTCTGAGTCCAAGGTCTACAACACTGAGCGGTATGTTCTTCCCTCTACTTCGCTTTAGTGGTGCAAGTACTTATCCCTGACTTCTGCAGCTTCGTCCGCCCTACCTTCGTATACACACCCACTAAGGTCACTCAATAAGCGATTGCAATTGTCATGTGTTCGGATTCGTTTATGTTAACTATGCATGCTTAAGTGAGCACCTCGGTGGGCGGGCCCTGGTTTATGGTTACAACACAATTCGGAGTCTTTGTGCGAGGCCTGTTAGATCAATAAGACGATAGGAAAGCTGAAGGGGGCACTGTATGATGTAGATATACCGTCTAAAGGAGAGTGGTTAGTTTGCAATATGTGTTTTTTTTTACTGGGTTAAAAAGCATCCCAATATCTTTTCGATATAGAAAGTAAGGGCAGTTCAGAATGAACTGAATATATTCTGATAGGTAAATTGTACTTTCTATGAAAGGCTTTACTGGTGTTCTCTATCTTGGTGTCCAGAAAAGCCAGAATGGTAATATCAAGGGAATTGGGGGTGTCAACGGAAGGGATGGCGCGAACCGTCGTACTATACAGAAGCGAGTGGAGGAGGCGGTCATTATCCAGTATATACGCGGGGACTCTTCTAACCAAACATGTCCGCCACACCAGTAAGATCCGGCCCGTCATTAATATCAACCTTGTTGTTTTGCTGGCCTTCCATCTCCGCGGTCATGTATCTTTCCTGCAAAGCGCTGCGGGCCTTGCGGCGTTCCTCTCGTGAGCCCAGGATCTTTCCTTGCTCGGCGATGCTCACGCCCCTCAGACCTTCCAAAAGATCCAGAATGAGAGCTCGCTGTTGGCGCGCAGCGGTAGATCTAACTAGAGAGGCTTCTGTCATTGCCACTCTCTGCTCATCCATCCCAGGCAGGCTGAGAATCACAGAGCGGGGTGTGGGCGTGCTCGATCCGTAGAGAACCCAGATTGAGGAGATAAGCTGGGCAAGATCTTTTTGCATGTCGACGAAATAGGGCTCATGCACGGACGTAATGCATGCTTTAAGAACCTCCGAGCATATGAATTCACGGATTTGGACTGTTGTTGGAGAGTTATTGGGAGGGGCGAAGTCTTGTAGAATGGATCGGATAACGCGTGTAATGATGCTGCAGCATCGGGTATCACGCATACGAAGCGCATGGGTGCAGAAAAGCATCAAAGGCTCGAAGATCTCCGGTGAGGAAAGGACGAAATGGCGTATAGAGTCAGAGAGCGCAGGCTGGGGATGTGGTGCGCTTGGGTCCGCAGGTTCCTCGTCAGGATCTATTATTGGAATGTTAGCTGGAGGAGCAGAGTATGCGGATCTGGCCACTTACCCCCTCTCTGCGGATCCAGAAGGCTCGCCACCATGATTACCGCAGAATATGTCAGCTGTCGAAGGATACTTTCGGATTTCATCTCATCAGTCAGATCTGCATCAGCAAGACCTTCTCTCTGTTGTTCGATCATAGCCCATTCTGATGTAACCTTCTTATCGATATTGGTGAACAAGGTTGCCAGCATCGGAGGCAAGAAGTGACCACGGAAGCGAACAGGGCAATCGTCAATTAAACATCTCGCAATATTGAGAAGCACCGAGAACTGGTGTGAAGAAAGGCAGGACGAATCCTTGAATAGAGCTTGAGACAAAGGCCCTGGAAGTTCCGCAAACCCATAGAAGTGCTCCCGTAGTCTACTCATGCTATAGAGCATCGAGTAGCAGGATTCTCTAACTGCTCTGATCTTACCCCTGACCGAGGATGCAAAGCCTTCAAGCGATGCCCGTGATGCGGTGATTTTGGCGTAAAACTCATCCCGGCTACCAGTAGATATGCCTGCTTGCCAGAATCTATCGGTTAAGATGCGCTCAACGACCGTCCGCATTTCACCGGGCAGACCGCCCCAATTGGCCGGATTGTGGAAAGCATGTGCATTGCTGCGGGATAGGTTAGCTACGTGGCTCAAGATATAATAGTTAAACCATTTTACCTGACAAGCTCTAGCAATGTCGGCAATATAATTGGAATAGTCTCATGCCAGACATTGCACGCAAGCTCGTATGCTTGTTCACTCTTTTTGAGCTTATCCGTGGAGACAGCAAGCATCGTCTTTGTGCCTCTCAAAGGCAATAGCTAGACTAGCTGTCAGAATCTATTCGGGCTGTCACGGTTCATATTTGGATTACCTGGAATTTTCTAGTCATCTCCTCCTGGATCCGCTTACCCTCGCTGTCAAGAGGTACGGACGCCCAGTCCTCCAACTTTTGGGCATGTTGAGCTTGCATGAACGGTCCCACACTCTGTAGTCCAAGCATAGAGCAAAATCCTTCAAAAGAGGAGCTCATCTGCCGGAACTCTTCATCTTGCCAAGCCTGCCTTATGGGCTCTATGAACGATGCCAAGCGGGACTGGCGCAGATATGGTTCCACGTTATTCGCGCGTTGCCTAGCAGGGTCAGTATGAAAGCATTCCGAACGGCGGGTAAAGTTATGGTTAATACATGATTATGAGAAGAATAGAGGTAAGCTCCATTTGGAGTTTGTCATCCACCCGGTTGGCGAGGCTGATCTCCTTGACTTTCGGTTCGAGTACGTCGTAGAATGTCTTCACACCCCATTAGTCCTGCATTCTCCTAGAAAGATATTTGCTCTAAACTTACGGCGAAATACTCTGAATAGCGCATTGCCAGGCGCCTGAGCTCATGACTGGATAAGCCATGCAGTTCTTTCACGGCCTCAGAGTAGGCAGGAAACTCGGGCTGATCAGGAAGTCGAGTCATGAGAATGTATTCGAGGACTTTGAGCGCAAAGCTAGGGGCCTTGTCGAGAGCCTTTGATGAGATATCAACAATAAGTTTAATAACTCTCTGCTTGAGAATCGGGTCCTGAATCTCCAATTAGCGATGCGGTGTTCGACCATCCCTATTAAGTGCACAATCAAACCTCGAAGCTCCGCTGCATTAATGAGAAAGCCCATTTCTCCAAGATACCCTCCAGGTCACTTCTTTTTTGCTCCTGTTCCTTATCAATGGCATGTAATTTGGTGATGTTGACAGTACTTACATCTTGCTGGGGCATTTTTCCGTGGGCGGACACCCATTTGTTATACCCCTTAAGAGTTGCTTCTACGACGGCAAACTGTGTATCGGCGCGCATCAGAGGAATTGAGCTCTTAGAAAAAGATTTTGCTGTTTTTAAATGTTAGCCCAAAGTTTTCACAGTTCCCAGAGCCAAACACACCGTTGAAAGGCTCAACTCCATTGTAGAGGTTGTTCAAATTAGTATCAACACCTGACAGGATATGGGGGATGGCTTCCTGTGGCCGTTTCTGGACGATCGTTTCGATAATTGATGAGCAATATCTGCGATAATTGCCCACAAAAGCATGTCTTTCCGGGACAGTGTCGATATCGTCATTTAAAAATGCTACTGTGGGATCATCGGAATCCGCTGGTAGGGCCTCCCAACGGACCAGCCGTTGGGTGCAGATCTCTAGTAGCGAAGGAATCAAGCCAGTAACCAGATCAGTGTTTCCTATTCTTTCAGAAGCTAACAATTTGGACCACACGTGGAGGACGGGGATCGAGACCATCAAGCTCTGATGCTGAATAACACTTATTGTCAGGTGGAAGAAGAAAGGCAGATTCATGCCATGCGCGCTCTCTAGAGAAAAGCCCTTCTCCTCTAAGAATCCTGCGATGTACGATAGCATCTCGGACAGCTTCTTCGAGATCATGTACCGGGTATCGTCAATGTCGTCAGGCCCCACAATAGACCATTGGTATAATTTCTGCATAATATCTAGACACTCGGTCTCGTACATCAAATGTACAAGAGGTTGGAAACTCTCCATATCCATGTTGGATCTGCTATATAACGAGTGCAGGGCTTCGACGGCAGCCAATAATACTTGCTCATCTGAACATGTGAAAGCTCTAGCGATAGCAGGGACACAGTTTGAGGAAATAATGGCCTTAGGAATTGCCCACAGCAAAACAGATTTCAGAGTCGCAAGCGCTTTGAGCGCCGCATCTTTCGCTTGTTTTGAGTTTTGTAGATTCTCAATACAATATTGGAGGAACTCGCAGATTCGGGGCAGCCAGCCATCAGAGCCGTACCGTAGCGCGACGTGGTTATCCCTTTTCGGGTAAACCTCTTCAAAAACCGACAGCGGCGTAAAAATCTCAACCAGAGCTCGGTTGAGATCCGTTCCTCGCAACGAGGAAACAGTATCTTCCCGGTAGAAGATGTCCTCCGATAGAGTTTCTAGAATAGAGAGAACCAACTCTTTGTGCACCAGACTGGCTCCCCAGAATTGGGCAAGTGCTTGGTCCATTTCAATCCAGTCTAAGCCCCAGCTCCTTTTCGCGATCTCCGCCCATAGTTGCGGGATCTTGTTGCGGAGATATGCAGGATCCTCAGGTCGGATGGACTCTGCAAGCTTCAGGACCAGCTCCCTCAGCTCGATGACCTGCGCTGAAGCCGTGAAGGAGGTATGCCGCAAGACATGGTCCAAGAGGGTCAGACCAAAGTAGCGGACTAAGGGATCATTTTGTTCCCGGGATGCCAGCACAAAGCCGTTGCGTGCGGCGGATTTGCTTTCCTTTTGCGACTCAACAAACGTCAACGCCTCCCTCCGGAGCTCATTGGTGGAAGACGGACTGTGGATGAGTTCCAGAGCGCGAACGATGTCTGCGATGCGGCTCTCCGACAGATCTTCTTCGGTAGTCATTTTCGACTAGTCCGGACCCTGAAAATGACCGGGGGCTTGTTTAGTTGACGGGTCCAGTAATGATTGCTTCAATTCCTTCTAAGTAGTCGTTGGAGCAATCTGACCATGATCTAGGCTTCAGACAAGCTCCTAAGGTTTTTTCGACCCTTTTTCTTTTTTTTTTTTCTTCTTCTTTTCTTTTTAGGCTGTCTTGTTTTAAGTTTTGTTTGACAGGATCGAACGAGGTGCAGCAGATCATCAACAAGTACCCGTGATCAAATAGTTCCAGCGGGCGGACCACGGTCCAGAAGAGCACCTGCGCACGTCCGGCTCAGTGTTTCTTGCCTGTCCGGAATCCCGCCCCGGAAAACGAGTCTTAATTGACGGATTAATAACCCTGACGAAGAACGCAGATCAATATACACCACTCTAAGGGAAAGAGCTTCAGGGCTGGGAGACTAGTAGTAGTTTTTCTAAGACAGGAGGCGGGCGTTGTTGTGATTGGGAAAGAGGGAACCAAAAAGTAAAGTAACCAGGAATAAGAATCAGGCAAACGCCCGCCCACCTTTTACCCTTTCAGATGCTTTCACTGAATTTTCCACGCGCTGCCGCTCCAATCACCACACCGACTCTCGGAGGGGTTCCGCCCACACCGCTTCCCAGGTATTTATACCTACCCTCTCTCTTCTTCTGTTTCTATAGTAGGCGACTCGGGTCAATGTGATTCGCGGACGCAAACGAGTGAATTATCATAATCGCAATTACATTGACCGATTCTCACTTTTGTTTTAGGTCAAATTCTCGTTCTGGTTCAGCCTCAGGCCTACTTCGAAGTCGTTGCCCCTGACCCTTATTATCTGATCATCAAGAAAGTTTAAATCATTGACATTCTTTTCCCCTTTATTCAATCGGAGAAAACAAAGCCAAAGAAAATTATATAACCAAAGAGCAAAATGCCTATAATTCGGCACATCGATAAAGGAAAAGTCTCAACTCCCAATGCGCCAACCACAGTCAGAACTGAGCAACATCTCAGTTGAATCCTCCCTACATGATAGTACAGGCTCCACGTTGGCACTGTTCCAGATAGGTTAAATCTTCTCCGGAGACTTTGGTCAAGTTGCCTGGCTTGCGTTTGACTCCTTGAATCTTGATTTCCTGTTTCCCTTCTGGGTGCCACCACCGCAGTCGTTGGATTTTCACAGAGTCAATCTCTGCATGGTCGATTGTCCACTCACCACTACTCACAGAGACTACGGATTGTATATCCGGAAAGTGGAAGTCAGGCAAATAGATCTCGGTGGGTTGGTCCCCTCCGACGGCCTTTTCTTTAGCCACCAATGACATGGTGAAAGTGCAATTCCGCAAATCGAAGCCATAGTGCGTGATAGAGCCGTTGGTGAAAATCGGGCTGGGGCGAATGTAAGCCTCCGCGGCCCGAAAGCCTGTATTGTCTTTGGACAGCTGAGAAGAGAGTTCGGACGTGATGGACGCTGGTCGCAGCGCGTCTTTGAGATTCGCGGGCCCCACATGTTGATCTTCCATGTTACTCTGACTCTCTGAATAGGCTGGAGAATGAGGGTCAGATCGCGAATGTGATGTGCTTTCAATCGCTAACAGCTTACCGCTCGGCAGCTCGGGGTCGTCGAGGGAGTAGATCGAGAGGTCCTCGCCGTTCCAGTTATCGCCCCATTCATGATTGTTCTGGAGCATGAATCAGCCATCGGGGTGCTTGAGGAGGAATTTCAGCTTAAAATGGAGGGTTCGCTTACCTGCGTTGTATAAAGCCACAGCGTAAAACCATTGGCAGTGCTGCCTTCCAAGGCAAAATGATTGGCATCCATTGCACTAATCTGGCTACTATAATCGCCGGTTTTGTACGCGTGTTTGTCATCCATGTCGTAGGGAATTCCAATTTCTGTAAAGATCATGGGATGGTTTCCCATGAACCGCAGACTCTCATCTCTGAGATACTTGAGCTGGTCGCGCAGGCAATTCCGGATCGCTGTCTCCCCAATTTTCACAGCGAAGGCTGGCGTGAGATATTTTCCACGGAGCACACCAATCACATCAACGTTGTATAATCGATTCCTGAAGGACGATTAGTGGCGTGCTGACGAAATACAATGCAACACGACTTACCAATGCTTTGTCAACAAGGTCAGGCCATCGTAGTAGTGTACGGCATGAACCATGTTGGGATCATCATCGAATGATCCCTTGAGATCAGGGGGTACTTCCATGACAGGGGGCTGGCAAAGCATGATGGACTCAGGCCATACACTTCTAATGGCATCCTTGTACGCCCTATAATGATCCATGAAATATGTGTTCGTGAATACATCGTAATTCAATGGTTCGCCGCTTTGGGGTTTCTTAGCGAAATAGTCCTTTCTAAGCAGTCGGTCCGTTGACGGATCCCAGACGCCGTGCTGTGCCCATAAACACTCGCCTAATTTCCATTCGGGGTCTCTTTTCCACCCATATTTGTGATCATCATAACTCGCAGGCAGCCATGCAGATTCGCCCTCGGGATCCACGAGTTCTCGACCAGTCTGGTGGGGGCCAAAGCCACCGAACGCCCACGTCGTCTCCTCGCACGCTCGTCCAGATCCGGTTAACATTGCCTGGAAAGCAGTAGGGGACGTCCCTAACTGGAGTTGTTGGTCAGGCGGAACTACAGATATGTCCTGAACACCGATGAGTCCTCTGTGGGGCTCATTCATGCTTTCCCATCCGATAACTACTTCGTTTTCCAGATCACCGGCCTCGTGGATCTTCTGCGCGAAATATCTGCATGCAGCGATAAAGTGACCCTGGAGATATTCTTGGATGTTTACACCATTTATGATTGCCTTGGGTGCAAAGTCCCGACCAGCCCAGAACAAGGTAAACATTGTCTGGCAGACAAGACGGGTGTAATTCGTACTCCAGATCATCTTCGGAAACTCTGCCGGGTTGTCGTACGTGTTTTGGACAAGAGCAGCTTCGGTCTTCTTGAAAGTTCTTGGGTTAAGGCCCGCTGCATAGAGAGTCCACCCTGGTGCACCGGATCCTCCTGATAATCTGGACCACTGGAAGTTGTCAGAAACTGCGTTTCGGCATTATGTACAGTAGAAGGGAACTATACCACATCCTGATGAGGGTCCATGAACACGTAGAACTGGTATTGCTTCGCGATCCGAAGGGCTTCAATGGTAAAGGAGATCCATTCGTCGTCATACTTCCCAGGACCTGCGTGTTCTATAGCCTCCCAGGTGAAAATATATCTTATGGTATTGTAGCCCCATTTCCGTAGCCTTGCGAAGTGTGTATGTGCGTCGTCCAGCGAGAACGGGCGACCAACGAATGAAACGTCATCGGTCTCAAAGAACTTGTCGGGCACATAAGAAGGGGTATCAGGGCTCTTGGGGTATTTGCTTTCTCCGGCGACATTGATGCCTCTAAGCGTAATTTCTCGATTATTTGGGTCTTTGAAGGTTGCGCCTTCGATTCGAAGTCGGGGAGCCCCCATGATTGTTCGAAACAGCGAGTAGAGTTATGAAATAATATGTTTTGGTTGAAATAGCATAAAATGGAAGGCTAGTCCGGGGCCTAAGGGAGCTGATAAGTTAGTAGGGAATAGCTCAACAATGATACATTGCTGATGAGATCGACGCTTACCTCCCTACAGTGACCAGAAGAAATACAATCTGTAGGGTCTCCGAAGGAATAAAACACCCAGAGCTCAGTTCACACCGCTCCCCAGACGCCGTAAGGGGGAATTTCGCGAGTAGATGGATGGATGGGCGCTTACGGTCTGGGGAGATAAGCGGCCACGAGATCGGCCCTCTGACGTATCACCACGCCGCCCGCTCGGCTTCCCCACAAACCGAACATTTGCCTAACTTGGCTTTCTTCTCAACCGTCGTTCGTTTCCTTCTTTTTTCTTTTTTTTTTTTTTT